>NW_021604607.1:2423357-2538138 GCF_004785775.1 Grammomys surdaster | reverse complement strand
CATAATTAGACATCCAAATTCAAAACTCACATAGTTGGGATTGAACATAAGACGCCTTCTCTAACTAAACAGAGAAGGGGGAGATGCCAGAAGCCAGGACCCTCGCCCTTACCCTCACCCCCTACCTCTCCCCACCTGCACAATGTCCTCTGAAGCTTGGCAACTGCAAGATCCTGCTTAGCAACTGCAGATAGACTCAAAGCAGAATACCATGTCTTCTTAAGAATAGCAGGGAGACCATAACTCAAGCAGTGTACCATATCTTCTGAAGAACTGCAGGTAGATCATAATTCAAGGCAGTGTACCATATAGACCATGACATGTTTCAAGGCACAGGCCAAGAAGATTTTGTACTTTTCCACCACCTGGACCCTCTTACCCCCTCCCCTTGTAAAACATGCTATAAAAAAGCATTTCATGTTCCAAAAAAAAAGAAATTAAAAAAAAAGCTTGCTTTATAAAATTAAAAAAAGAAATTGTTATTTTTTATTTACATTTCAAATGTTATCCTCCTTCCCAGTTTCTACTCCTCAAACACCTTATTCCATCTCCCCTCCCCCTGTTTCTATGAGGGTGCTCCTACACACACACACACACACACACACACACACACACTCCCACCTCACTGCCCTAGCATTCCCCTACTGGGGCATCCAGCCTTCACAGAATCCAAGGCCTCCCCTCCCATCGATGTCAGATAAGGCCATCCTCTATGACATATCCAGCTGGAGTCATGGGTCCCTCCTTGTGTACTCTTTGGTTCGTGGTTTAGTCCCTGGGAGGTTTGGGGGTCTGGTTGGTTGATATTGTGTTTCTTCCTATGGGGTTGCAAACCCCTTCAGATCTTTACGTCCTTCCCCTCACTCCTCCATTGTGGTCCCTGTGCTCAATCCGATGTTTGACTGCATGCATCCACATCTGTATCAGTCAGGTTCTGGCAGAGCCTCTCGGAGGACAGTTATATCAGGCTCCTGTCAGCAAGTACTTCTTGGCATCAGCAATAGTGTCTGCATTTGGTGGCTGTATATGAGATAGATCACCAGGTGGGGTAGTCTCTGGAAGGCCTTTCTTTCAGTCTCAGCTTCACTCTTTGCCCCTGTATTTCCTTTAGATATGAGTAATTTTGGATTAACATTTTTGAGAAGTATGGGTGGCCCCATCCCGCAAACAAGGGCCATGCCTAAGTTCTGGATATATTCTCTACAGGTTCTCTCCCTTTTGTTGGGTATTTCAGCTAATGTCATCCCCAATGGGTCCTGGGAGTCTCTTGATTTCCTTGGCTTCTGGGATTTCTGGTGGCTAACCCCATTTCCTCATCACCCATTGCTACACACCTGTTCAATTACCTGACCCTCTGTACATCTCCCCTGTCTCCTCCCACTGATCCTGCCACTTTCCTCCCTTCCTCTCTTCTTCCCAAGTCCCTCCCTCCCTCTACCCCCTCTGATTGTTTTGTTCCCCCTTCTAAATAGGACTTAAACATCCGTGCTTTGGTCTTCCTTCTTCTTGTGGTCTGTGAGTGGTATTGTGAGTATCCTGAGCTTTTTGCCTA
Organism: Grammomys surdaster; assembly: GCF_004785775.1. Classification (NCBI taxonomy): domain Eukaryota; kingdom Metazoa; phylum Chordata; class Mammalia; order Rodentia; family Muridae; genus Grammomys; species Grammomys surdaster. The sequence continues at coordinate 2,536,586 of NW_021604607.1, read as the reverse complement.
ATATCCACTTATAAGTGAGTACATACTGATTTTGTTCTTTTGTGACCGGGTTACCTGACTCAGGATGATATTTTCTAGTTGTATCCATTGGCCTAAGAATTTCATGAACTCATTGTTTTTAATAGCTGAGTAGTACTTCATTGTCTAAATGTACTACATGCTCTGTATCTATTCCTGTGTTGAGAATGGGGGTGTCAGGAGAATAGAAAAAGAAAAAGCAGAAGACGAATTAAAACAAAACAAACCCTCCTTAAGTCAAGCAAAGAAATATTACTAAGGCTTTACAGGTTTGCTGTGTGCCTTTTAGCTTTGGTTCCTTCATGTGATTATCAGCTGCCAAATGCTGAGACAGATATGTGTGTGTGTGTGTGTGTGCATGTGTGTGTGTGTGCATGTATGTATATATGTACACATATATTTGTTTCTAAGTTCTACAGTGACTTGAGAGGTTCATCTGTAATTACATGATACCTTTTCATTACTTGTTGAAGTAAAAACTGATCATTTGTTTGACTATGGTGTTTTCTAAAAGGTGTTATATGAAAACATCTAGAATTTAGAACCCCATCCTTGTTGGTAAATAAGAGAAATGAGATTAGATTGAGGCAGACTGATAAGATAATATGTAGAGGTTCATATTGAATCCCCTCATTGCTGAAAGGATAGCATACTGCCCAGAGTGACAAAGTGACCATTGAATAAATACATTGATTGAACTATCATTTAACCATAAATGAGAACAAATGTGATTTTTAAAATATCACTAGACAAGAACTCTATAAAGCTTGCTCCTTTCAAAAGCAGCTAAATGTACCTAAACTTTAAGTCCAGGAAGTAAAGGCTAATGATTCTAGAATTGAAGGGCCACTATTGACACAGGAAGCAACTGTCACTTTGAATTAGTGTCTACTTTTGACTTGATGCATTACCATAGTCGAAACAACTCAGATCCCTTTGTCACAAAATCTTTTGAACTAGAATAATAGCAGCAATTTCCCCTTTCAGGTATGTTTCGGACATGGCTGCTTATTATAAAGAACACTAGGTTACTAAAGTATTGCTTGTATGAATAGTTTTGAATTTTGAGCATTTGGGGTTGGCCTCTTAAGTTATCTCCATGGTTCAGGACATGTGCCTTAACTTGGTCCTATCATTTTTGTTTGTTCATTCACTATTCTTTTGTGGGTGGCAGAAGACCAGGCTCACCAAGAGAGCAACAACAACACTGAATGCTAACGAGGGATCTGGGTCACACACACTTGCAAACTGTTTCTTACAAATACTTGTCAGAGTGAAAATTATCTCTGTAATCTCCTGACTTCCCTTAGTGGAGAGCTGTCCTCTTCCCTCCATTATAGTGTTATAGATTTCATGTGATGATAACTGCTAAATAAATGGCAACACAATAGCATATGTTTTTCAAACAATCACAGTGACTCAATTGCTTTATATCATTGTAGTGATTACACTATTATATTACTCATTGTATAGTAAGGAAACTGAAGTATTCAAAAGAATAAAAAATGATACAAAGGCACATGGATAATAAATAGCAAGAACTTAAGGAGAACTCAAAAGTAAAACTTCTAGCTCTGTTTTTCATCTTTCTTCATCTAAAGGCATTTTAATTTATGTGATATAACTATGAATTCTTCCATGTTTCTATTCTTTACTCTATATATTTTTACAAATATTTTCTGAATTTTACTGTAAGTCACAGGATAAGGTCTTTGAAGATTTTGTTTCATGTAATCTTCACCATGAGTGTGTTAAGCAGGACCCTCCATTTGTAAAGCCATAGGAATAGATCAAAAATATTAAATACATTGTTGAGAAGCACAAAGCTACAGCATTGACAAGTTCTCATGGAAGAAAACAGTCTAGAGTAGATGTGTCACAGGGTATTTTCATCATCACAACATCATACAACTCAATACATTATTTAAATGATGGATTAAATGTTACTTTTTAAAAAATAATTTATTTTTTCTCAAATCATAATTCATTCACACAGGGGTTATAAACACAGAAAGGCAGGATGTGGGGAAGGGAATGACACTGGAGTGTGGGTGTTCAGGGGGAATACAGATATCTTTCAGAACCTGGTATCGGCTGGGTGAAGGTTCAGGGGACAAGTCACTATGACTCTGCCTATGACTCGCTTGTTCTTATCTACGTTGGTATTGTCTGCCAAGGCTACCTATTTACAAGGTCTATGACTACTCAGGCTTGTAAATTTCCACAAAAGCTGCCTGTTTACATTAGCTTATAGCCATCTGTTTTAATGTTTTTCCACTGAGACCCAAGACTTGGTATTAGTATACATGTATGACAGGCCTATTGCTGATTTTAGGCCTATGGCTGATTTTAGGCCTTCAGTGTGTAAGCAGGGCTGCCCCTGACATCTCCTCCCTTCTCTAAGTATAGAAGGGCTGTGGCAATTCTAAACTTGTGAAGGCGGGGATAGAGGCCTGACCTCTAGTTCTTGAAGGGGACCTTGTAATGGCTCCAGTCCCCCTGTTGTTGTCCAGTGAGGCATGAGGGCCATACCCATCCCACTGTCTTTTTCCTGGAGAGGGGATACTTTTGACATCAACCCCTATTAAATAATTGTAGGCATCAATTTTTCAAAATGGTTAAGTAATATCCACAGCATCTTGAGTGGTTAACTTTGTTTAAAGGAAATACGTTCTTGTTCACAGAATTGACAGATTAAGATTACTTTTGCCTAATGCTGATGAAAAATTACAATATTGTCATTATATAGTTAATTATTAGAGGATATTTTCACAACTTGAAACATATCACACAGTACAAAATAGAGAGGGAATGTTATTTCAACACCTCTTGTTTCTTCTTCATGGCACAGATACTTCCTTCTTTCTCAGCAGACATAGAAACATAAGAAGGTATGCTCCTGATAGAAACTCTCAAATCTTTATAATTTAACCCATAATAAAAGCTGATGCAGACATACTGTCCAAATTATTTCTATGGGTTTAAAGAATGAATAAAAACCTATTGTATTCTTCAGATTTCTAAAACATCAACCATTGGTTTGCTGTAAACCATTTCAATTTCTTATTCTTCATTGTTACACTAAATATCTACAAACTTTATATATACATTCACAGCTAGCTAGGGAATGCTAAGTATAAGCAGGTACTGGAAATTCTTCAAATTAAGTAAGCTTGGAATCATTTGTAAAATATCATTTAAGCCCTAGACATAGTTTATAACATAACAATATAGCATACAAGACTACAGAAAATTGATCCTGCATACAAGATCAGATTTTTGTTTTGAAACAATAAAAATGTAAGAGATGTTACAATATTTTTTTCCGAACATCAGCTGTGCTCCAGTGACTTTACAGTGTGCAGAAAGCTGATCTAATTGTGGCTTAACAGCAGCTAATGACTGTTAAGGGCTTCATTCAATAAGAAATGTTCCTGGTATTCATGCTGCAGAAATGACTGCAGATATAACTCAGACTCACCGAGCACTAGAAGCATAATCATTGCATGAGAGAAGGGTTATTTCATTGTAGCTGTAGATGTAGGAAATCCAGTAAAGCTTTAAAAAAAAGTGCCGACAGGCAACCCAAACATTTAAACTGACAATTTGAGATAAATGTTGTTCACTGGGAATCTACAAATTCCAGAAATACCTATCTTACTGGTGATAGCAAGAGCAATAACCTTGGTTCACCTTTGACTTCAGGAACTGTGTTAGATTTAAGGAGAGATTTAAAAGTCTGCCCATGACTGCAGAACTAGAATTTATGCACTGAATGGCTCTTGATCATCTGTCCTGTAAACATCCCTCCACAAATACACCCCTTCTAAGTGTCTTATATCTTTATGATATTTTAAGAAAGTTTGAAAGAAAGAAGACATGAGTACTTTATGGCCACTTTTAATGTTATCTGACTCTTTGTTGTGGTAGAGCACACAAGTTAGCAGCATTGAGAAGCTTCTGAGGTTTAATGGTGATAAAAAAAAAGGCTAGTTTTTGTGAAAAGTTGTGGGAAAAGTGAATGACAAATAAAATACCCCTTTGGAAAAATGAATCAGTAATTGCAAAGGTTTAACAGAAGGCTCCAAAAGTTCTTGACCCTGTCTTGTTTGTTATCTTAATGGGCAGCTCCTACTCAGATGCTGAAGTTAGCTTGGCCTTCCATTCCATACATGTTCTTTTTGTCTTGTTTTACATTTATATTTTTCCCTTATATATTTTTCTTTTTGAAATTAAAATATATCACTTCCTCCTTCTTTCTTGTTTAATTCACTTATATACTTGTTTTTGTTTCAAACTATGGCCTCCTTTTATTAATTCTTATTATACATGTGTATATATATATATATTATATATATAATATATATATGTGTGTGTGTGTATGATGTGTGTGTGTGTATGAATGTGTATATGTATTCAAGAATGTATAATTATATACACATAAATTATATATTTATATATTCATATACACCCTATATATTTATATAGCTTTAAATAAAACTACCTCATTTTGTATAATGTGTATTTTTTTCAGGGCCAATCATTTGGCACTGGGTAGCCAATTAGTGTGCCCCTCTTCAGGAAGACTATTTCTCCCAGTCTCAGTCAGCATTCCTTAGTTGCCTGTAGGGTTTTTTTATTATTATTATTTTGAAGGATTAAGGCATAGCGAGCTTTTTCTTGTCCAGTTTAGTATGTCCCTTAGAGTTGTCTTTGTTCAGCTCATATTTAGGCAGTTATATTGGGAAGATTTTATGGGTATACCTTCTGAAATGACTGGAAGACACAATCTCACAGCAAATTCTCTGATCCTTTCCGTCTTAAATATTTTTGCCTCCTCTTTCACAATATTCTCTGAGCCTTTGCTGTGGGAGTTGTTTTATAGATGTATTCATCTGGATGGGGATTCATAGCATCATGTTTTGATTGGCTATGTTTTTCTGTCATAGTTTTCCATGATCTAGGCATTCTCAACTCAGAGTTAAAACAACATCAAAACAAACAAATAAAAAGCACCCACCAAACAAAAAACACTTGTCTAAACTCCCCTTTGGAAGGAATATGGCTGTTTATAGCATGAAAATACAAAATCCTCATTATAAAATCTTGGCTTGTAAGATTAGTTTTATTCATAATCCTTTTTTTCAAGCTTAAACTGAATTAAATATACTTTACCTGTCTTAAGAGTAAAATGAAAATGAACCTAGGTGGTTTGTACTTAGAATCTTTGTAACCTCTAAGCCTCCATTCCTAAAATAACAACAGTATTTATATATCAGTGGAAGATTATCAGATCCAAAGGTTATCATTGAACATACAAACACAGGCAATACTGGATTACCAATAGGAAAACTAAACTGGTGATAGAAGAATAATGTTTTAAATTGCAAAAACATCAAATTACAGATACTTTAAGCTTTAAGGAAATACAGACTCTGTCCTCATAAAAGAATTTAAACTTGTGCTTAATTTCATTATCTTCATTTTACAATTTAAAATTTGAATACAGATTTTCTCAAGCCCTTAATATCTTTTTATTATTTGTTCAACACCCTTCTGCGATTGCATGTTTGTTGGTTCCAAGTTGAGCATTCTGTGTAACTGCCTTCTCTACTTTGTTCTATCCAGTGTCCTGATTGTCCCTCCAGGCGTGTCACACTCCCTTCGTAATCATTCTCCCACCACATGGTCTTCAGTAAATTATCACTTTTTACTGAAAATAATTCTTTAAAATCACTTTAAATAATCTAAAAACTATGCTTTATTCAAAAATCTAATTTGATCAGATAAAATCTAAGTTTTTATCTAACCAGTTTGTATATGAAACAGTAATAGCTATTTCAAACATATCTTGTTTATGAATAAATAAGTAAATTGTAGCTGTTTGGAGTGGCGATTTTTAACAAACTATGTGTGGGCAGTTGGCAAGAAAATACAGAAAAAGATACATGTACCCTTGAGGAATAGTGAAACTATGTAGCGGAAACTGCTCAGGGGGAGCAAACAGAAGGAAACTGATTGCATTCTTGCATGCTGGAAATCAAGTGCCTACAGTGTGTCAGAGATCTGACAAGCAATGATCATTTATTTCTCTCTATTATGGAGGTGAAAATGATTCAAGATCAAGGAGAACAAATGTGATTCTAGTGAAGACCCTCCACAGGTAGTTTCTTTCTCACTGGACTCTCATACAGTGAATAGAGTAAAGTTGTTTTCTGGGACTTTTTCAATAAGGTCTCTCCCGTCTTAAATCAAATCAACCAAGACCCAAACTCTGTTCCCCATCTTTTATCACCTTCATATTAATCATAAACCTCAAACTATGAATGTTTTGACGGGATATAAACAATCAGATTTAGCAAATATTAAGAAAAATAAAGGGTCTGGAGAAACAGGCTTGAAAACACACAAGAAGCAAAGCAAGACATTGCCAAGCTGGGGAACTGGTCCAAGCCTGCTGGCTTTTATATACCTCACAATCAACTTGATCTGTCAATTTCTTTAAACCACTTGTTCAAAGCTCCAACAGCTGAAATCCTTGTTAATTTTCAATCTCACACTTGTCCTTGGGGTGCAGCAGGTCTGAAGTTCGGGAATTGGGCTCATTAACTTCAAGTTCTGAGTGTCAGGACACAACTGTAAGATGTGAGTATTGGGAAATACTGCTTCCCAAAGACTACATAAAATAATGAACCCCTCCTCGAGGGAGAACAGAACATAGAGATTAAAGGGTAGTTCCACAGCTGAGCAGTTAATACATTAACCAATACCTGCTTTTATGCTCTAAGGCATTGTGTAAGAGATTGAAAAGGAATGTGCTCCTGAGGGCTTGGCATCTGAGCTGAAAGATAGAGATGCATGTTACATAGAAAACATATCCCCTGTTCATTAGCATATTCACATCACCAGGATGTCAAGAAATACACCAGCTATGGTTAGATTGTAGTCTGTCTGTGGAATCGTTACAGGATACAAGTGTGGAAAATAAGAAGAAAGGATGAGTCAGAAATAAAAATATAAATGTGCTGTTTTGTTGGTGTGAAGTCAACAAAGAATTTTAAGCAAAGGTTGGCAGGGTTATATTTATGATACAGAAAGACTGCTCAGGCCTCAGTCAAAGGGGGAGGATGAATTACATCATCTCTCTGAAATTCAATTTTATTTCAATAAGCTCTGGGGGAAACATTTATAAGTGGCAACTTCATGTCCACTTTATATTTCATATACAACCTTTAGCTTAGTTGAGATTCAGACTCAGCAGCTTCATATGAAAGCTCCTAAAATTAATATCTATGTAACTTGTCTTCATACTCTAATCTTATTTTCCATACTATATTTGTTTTCTATTGATGAGCTACATACTTGGTTTAAGTTGTAGGACCCCGAAGGGCTGCTATGCCCTGGCTGAGCTTTTCCATATGCTACTGTCTACTAAGTAACATTCTCCGGTTCCTCTAGGATCAAAACATCCTAACTAAGGCATGGTGCCCCAGGAAAGGAATTTACTCTTGACATCCTATTGCCCCCAGTTGAGTTCCTGCTTTTTCACATCCTGACTAATACATGGTACCCCAGGAGGGGAATTTATACTTGACATCCTATTGCCCCCCAGTTGAGTTCCTGTTTTTTCCTGAGTTTGTATTTTTCCTTCCCTGGCTTGGTGTATATATATTGAACCTGCTCGGTAAAGACATTGGCATTCTCTCACAACGGATGACCCATCTGAGTATTTCTTTAATCCCCCAGGCCTGCACCCGAGCTTGGTACCACGGGCAGCACCAGAGCTGTCATTAAGTAATAATTATTTACTGTCTAATAAATAGTTCAATAGGTTATAAGACCCACCTGAGTCTCACTGGGCTAAAGGAAAGGTATTAGATGAACTTTGGCTTTCTAGTCTTGAGTCCATAAGGAAAAAACCAACTGTCTATGTCTTTTCCTTTTACTTTATAATATTGTCTTTTACTTTATAATACTGAGTCTTCTTTGCCAACAAAGTAAATTTCTGGGATTCCTTTTCTAAAATGAATCCTAATTATCATTGGCACAAACATAAACTCAGAATTTCCAGCATAAATTCCCACAACTTTCTTTATTACTTTTTATCACATGTATATATATATATATATATGTGTGTGTGTGTGTGTGTGTGTGTGTGTGTGTGTGTGTATGTATATGCGTATGTGTCTCTGTGTCTCTGCACATATAAGTTCAGGTGCTCACAGAGACAAGAGATAACATAATTACTCTAGTGGAAATTATAGGTAGTTGAATGTTGTTGTGGGTGCTTGAATTTGGGTTCTCTAGAAGAGCAGTGTGGGTTCTTAACCTCTGATCCATCTCTTCAGCCCTAGGACTATAAACCTGATTTCCCTCTTGAGATCCTGAGCTACACTAAGATCACAATCACAAGGCTTTTGTTCCTTCTTTTGTTTCCAGGTAGGTTTTTGCATAATCCTCATTGCCTGGGTGTGCTGAGATACAAGAAATGATAATGTAGTAATGCCTTTGCAGCATCATGGAGGTACACTAGCCACCTGTATTAAAAGAAAGCTCCTTTTATATTATCATTATTAAATTTGTATATGAGACTTGAAGTATCCTTAGTTAAGCTTCTAGTTTGCTGAGTTTTTGGTTTTGTTATTTTGGGTTTTTTGTTTGTTTGTTTATTTTGTTTTGTTTTCTGGTAGAAACCTGAATGCTCAAAGAAATGGCAGTTAGAGGTAAAAGCTGGTTTTGAAACTCAAATTCTGGTCTCTTGCCTCCCACTCTGTCCCTGTCCAGGACAGGTCTTTGATGCAAGATGTTCTTGGTGCATATACTGGCCTTCTCCTCCATGGAGTCTCTACAGTTGGTGAAGGACTCTTGTGATTTCTGAACCCACTTGGTGTTCTTCTGCCCATGATTATGCCCTTCCCTGCCAATGCCCTTGCCGGAATGCCAATCTCATTTTTGCAGGTGAACAGTTTGATTCTGACTCCAGCCAAGGCCTTTACCATTTGGATGGGAGGGAGGGAAGAGGTGAAGGAGGGAGGGGGAGCCTTTTTGAGGCTTTAGTGTCCTTCACTCAGTGACCCTGCTGTTTTGCTTTTGTTAGAAATCACCAGTAGCTCAGCAGTATCAACTGCAATCTGCAGTTACAATCAGATCACACTCTTGTTTCCAGGAATTCTGAAAGGGATGAGGCTTTCAGAAAGTTATAAATATAACACTTTACAAACGGAACTGAACGCCCAGGGAGAAACCCCCTGCAATTAGCAACAGGACTTTGTGTTGACTAGATACAATGCTTTCAAAGAGATCAGAACATGTGTTCTCTAGAGTTTATATCTCATCCTCTATCCTTCCTGAAATCCCTCCTGTAACAAAAGACTGCATACAAGTCAGGTGCTTCTCAATGATCCTACTTTATAACTATGCCTGTAAAGAATTTTAGAAGTTTCCAATTCATTGTACTTACATGGTTTTATTCATTTTCATAATATCCCCTGAGGTGGAAAAGAGTGTTTGAAGATCTTCTTTTCATGGATAAAAATATGTAGCTCATCTTTACATGGCCAGTGAGTAGCAGGTCTGAGAGCAAGAGCAAGACTCAGGTTCTCAGATTGATTCTCAGTTTTCTCTGTCTTGTAGTTCCCTTCACTGTCTATTCACCATGTCATTTTCATGTCTACCTCATTGAAAGGAGTTTAAGAGAACTTTACATTTTCATAGGATACACACTGAAGAAGGGAGAGGTGTGATCTATGGAGCTTTGGAAAGACAAATTTTGACATTGTGTGTATGTAAGGGGGAGCATTTAGGTTAATTAGTGTTGATTGCATGTGCATCTGTAGGAAGTCTTTAAATGCAACATGGACATCTTTTCATTGGTTATAACACTGAATTCCTTCAGAATGAAAAGGCCTTCCCTAGCAGCCCTAATAGTCCTTCAGGGAAAGACAGGGTTTTTGAGCTATTTCCCATCCATGACAAAATGCTAATCAGCCTAATCTTATGCTGGTCTTACATAGATAACCACAGATGCAGTATCTTTACAAGTCCAATAGCTGTGCCATGTCCAGAAAAACCCTTCCTATGTCCTACCTCACTTCCCTGCATCTTACATTCCTGTTCCCCCTTCTGTAACAGTCCCTGAACCTTGAGGAAAGATCAATGAAGGTCCCTCTTTTAGAGTTAAGCATTCCACCATCCCTTTTTCTTTACTATGACCAGTTGCAAGACCCTGGGAACATCGACATACAACTAGAAACCTCTTTATGTTTTATATTTTATTTTTTAAGAAATCAATGCTGGTTGTGAATACAATGGACTTCAATGAATGGCAATCACGGTGTCAGGGCAAGCCCCTGGACCATAATTATCATTCCCTGATTGTTCTCATAATCACAACCTTGGTATTCACACCAAGTTTTAGAATTGTTGTAAGGGGCTAAATAGAAAAATGGGTTTTGTTTTAGGTTTTGCCTTAATTTGAGGAATGTCTTTAACAAAGCTCTGTAAGGAAATGAATTTATTAAACTCTGCCATGAAGTTATCCATTATTGTTATGTAGAATAAGGGATGATAAGATGATCAGCCATAAATTGGGCATCTTTATTGTCCCCTCCAAAGTTCAGAGACGATTACAGAAGAAAAGAGAAAAGAATGGAAGTACAGAAGTGTACTGAGGTAGGACACAAAACTATCCGCTGCAGATCCATCTTTGCCTGCTGAATGCATGAACAGGCCTCCACCCACATCGTAGAATTTGAGTGCTTTCTCCAAATAGTAGTCCAAACAGCAATTTTTTCTCTTTATAGATATTCTTTCCAGGATCTCAAGCCATATCTTTGTTTCACACAAACATATTATTGGAAAGTAGGAAGATATTTTGTATGTAACACAGTGGCCTATCACAGTGCCAGGGATTATAAATGCATGTTAAGTAAAGGTTTGTTGTACATGTTATATAAAAGTGTTAATGTATAATATTGAAACAGAATGAGTGGATGCATGTGAATGTGTGGTGAGTGTTTAATTCTAGACACATGTAAAGATTGTCATTCTTCCCCCCTACCTGAAACTGGATAGAATCAACTCTATCCATGGTGTTATAGATAAAATTGCCATCAGTAATGTTTGTCACTTTTAGACCAAAATCCTGAATGACTGACATAAGACTGTCAGATATGCTTTCTTACCTGTCCAATACTGCTAAATTTTAGGAACATCACTCCTAAAATAATGATGGCAAGGATATAAGTATTTTGTTGAAATATGATTAACAGCGTGAATGAGACTTATTTCATGAGACAATGAAATGTTGTCATTGGTTACTTTGGATGATAACCTAGTTTAATTCTGAATGATATCCCAGACAAAGAGTTAATGTTATTTAATAGATGGTCAGATTCACCTCCTAGTCTTTCTCTCATCAACCTTTCACTATTTTCCTTTAGGCTCTCAGCTTCCATGTCCTCTTCACTCATGAGAAAATATACCCTAGATTTCCCTGGCGTTTTTTCAAATAACACACATTTTTGTTGTAAAATGACTCTTGAAGAACAAAATTAACCTGTCAAGAAAAGTTGAAACAAGCTCTGGGAATCTTCCTTGAAGCAGAAGTTCTGGGAACTCCAGACTTTGCAGATTTCTAAGTGCCTGCGTGTCTCATGTTTCTAGACTAGATGTGTTTATAATTCTTGTGTAGAATTACTGTATTCCTCCTCCCTAAAGCATTATACAATCTTGTAATGTTGAGGTAGTTTAGTAGGACTTTAGCTAATGCACAAAACTAACTTTTGTAAATGGGCCAATATGCATATGCTCAACAATAAAAAGCTTTAGGCTTTTTATATTTTTCTTCCTGCACATTAAAGGCTCTCTCTCTCTCTCTCTCTCTCTCTCTCTCTCTCTCTCTCTCTCTCTCTGTGTGTGTGTGTGTGTGTGTGTGTGTGTTCCTTATAGTTCTACCTGCTCCTGTGGGTTAGATACCATCTTCATTATTAGAGTATACTTTGTTGCCATAGCAATCCATTTCCACTCTCACATTATAACACTTACAGCTGCTACAGGCAAAAAAGTAGGGGAGGGTGGGAAGAAGCATAATTTTATTTTCTCTGCAGTAGCCAGGCTTTCTCCTGATTCAAGAAACTTTTAACTCCCCCTAAAAGGGAACAGTATCTCATAGTCAAGAATAGCATCGGTGGAGCATGGGACAGAAAGTCAGGATGCTACTGTCTAGGTCTTCCTTGATGGAGCACAAGGTGCTCTTCTGGACTCTGATGGGATTACATCATTCTGTGTTAGCATTCCTGTGATTACATAATTCTTACATTAACTTTAGATTTCAGAATTATATTAATAGAAAAAATGACAAATAGGACTTTTGTCTTTAATAAAAGTCAAAGACAGATGAAAATTTGAAACATCCTACCAAGCTGCCTTGCTGAAGTATAAAAGGGCACAGACTCAAGGTGACCATGAATGCTAAGGTTTGAATGATGATCTTCATAACTCCACTCATGTGCACAGTGTCTTCGGTGTTTTAATACACTTTAACATGTGTTGCCTAATCTTTCTTCCTTTTCTCCATTGTTAAATGAAAGCTTTCAAAGACTTTTCCATTAACTATTTCATACTGGCTTCTTAAATCATGTATTTTGGTAATTTTTCAACATGTGTTTTCATATTCCCATTGAATAATTTATATTCTCCATACAGCATGTTAAACAATCTAATCCTCCTATCTCTTCATGTAAATCACTCTTATGCTACAAGATATGTTTTGCTATTTGAGAATCCACTTCTACAACAGCTTCTGTGACCCATATGAAGACCACTGAAAAGACAGTCATCCAAATATTACAGTCAGAATATGTAGACTTCACCAATTATTTATGCTAAGCATTACACAGCTAGAATTTTAAAAATGGTCTGTGACAGCCAATGACTTTGGCTATTTTATATTAAATATACATTTACATTTTTATCTTTCAACATAATATTAAACATAATCAAACTATAAATACTTCTTAAATATTTTTGCAGAAGAAAAAATTCGCTACTTTCAACTGTAATTTTGAAATGTTCAAATATGTATAGACAAGCTGCTGTATTTTATATAAATGAATGTATTCATAGAACAAACTTTGAATTTCAGAAAACAACACAGATTGTAGAAATTTAAATTCCTGTTCCTATTCCAATAGCAATGAGTAATGTGATCATTTTGGAAACAGTGGCACTGATGAGGGAGAGCATTTCCACTCTTACTTAAGATTGCTATTTTGTGGAGAAGCATTTGTGGTCTGGTGACTCAAGGATGAGGAGCAGTAGGTAGCCACCCATTCTGTATTCTAAATTCTGCTCCATCTGCCCATCTGTTCTGGTGCCCACTTAATGCTTGACTAGGTAATGCTGCCCTCTACTGGCAGAATTGGATCTTTTCCTCAGTGTTTAATGGAGCTGCAATGAGCTGTGGGACTTAAGCATTAAGAAATCGGTTTTATAGAGAAGAGACTCAGATACAGAAAGCATAGGGCTGTCACTCCTAACAGTTCACATCATAAGCCACTAAAATAACCTTTGTTTTCTTAATCTGAAGTTGTTATGCTTTTTTCTAAAAAGCATAGTATGTACAGCAATGAGATGCTTATACAATGCAGCCAGAAAGACATTTGTTAAGTAACCAAATGTCTAAGTCAGCATGAATCATCTGTGCTACTTAAATCTAGGTCAGGTGAGTTATTTGTGAGTTATCATAGATCTTTGCATTATCCTTCAAATCTCTCCAATGCACTCTTATTGTTTAGTAAATGTGTCACCACTTTCTGTTTCATGAACTTGCCTTCAAATGGAACATTGTCTTAAGGGCTGTTTTGATCAGAGGCCTTTGACTGAAATCTTCTCCTTATGCATTTCTTTGATAGTGCTATGTATTTAACTGTCTCTGCACAGAGTCGGCTGTATAAACAGAAAAATTAACATGAGAACAAAAGCCCCAACAGTGCCTATTCAGGACTATGGGACTTCCCAGTCCACCATTACATTTTATTACAATCCAATTAAACCCAGAAATGGACAGTGACAATAACAAAAACCCGTGTCACCTTACCTACACATGTGGCCCTGCACTCCTTGTTTCATGTTTACAATTCTGTTATTTCACATGAACTTTTTCTGGTTTATTCAAAATATATAGAAGCAGCAAATTATGCAATGGGACTGAATAGGTGGTAGAGCTGTTGGCTCTAATACCTTAACAAAGGAGAAGGTACAAAGAGAAAAAATGTAAAATAAGCACAGCTGAAAATGTTATGGATCTGACCACCTTACAAAAAGACAAAAATTCACACTACTCACCTCACAAGAATTTAATTGTTAACTTTGTAATAGTTGAAACATAGACAGTATCCCATTTAATCTAAGTTACTGTGAAGGACCACTTTACAATTTTCATTTATTTAGATTTCTATTATGAACGAGTTTAATTAGTAATAAATTTGTGAATTTATACTAGACTCCCTAACTATCCACAGAACTGCACAATATTAAGAGGTCTTATTGGTTCTTTAGGATTGTCATCTTCAACTATAAAAGTCTTATTGGAGGAAGTAAAAGTAACTCGCATTTAATACTAAGGGTAGTCTGTGTCATACAAATCTCTAATCATTAAAGGTGTTTAAGGCTCTAGAAAAGGTCCAAATCATGATCTTTCTAGACCTTTATTCCAGAGAAAGAGGTCAAACACAAGCAAAAAATAAAAAGTAGAATAAATGTACACTGTGACATGGCCAGGCTTTGTCATGAAACTATGAATGTGGGAACAGTGCAAGGGGCAAGGGAGAAGTTGCAGTTTTTAGCTGTTTGGTGGGAGGTAGTTTGGGATTTAAACTTAAAATGGGTTGAGGAAGCCCCACAGATGGCAGGGGCAGTTCTGTGTTCACACCCTGTGTGTTTACAATGCTGGTAACAATAATTTCTCAATAACCTCAATTTTAGTTACTACGCACAGCATATCAACCATTTCTCTTTTCTAAATTCCTCAAATCTCTCTGTCCATTCTGACTCCAATTGTCCTTGGGCCTGAATGTTGAGATGCTCTCCTTTTCTGTCTCTTCAGATTGTCACTTCTCTATAAAGTCCACGATCAACTGTCAGTCACTATGCTCTTCTGACACTTACCCTGTCTGTGAATGCTGTCGTTCTCTAGGTTCTCTGAGATTACCTAGTGAAATCTCAGTCTTGAGGCATCTAGACTTTCTCTGTTTCATGCTGACCACCAACTGCTTTCAATCAGAAAACATCAACTTCAACTGAGCTTACAGCACTGTCCAGGACCCAGATCATAGTATTCCACTCTTTTTTGCTTTTTTGCACTCAGGGTAGACACTCTCTTTCATCCCTTGCAGCCTCCTGAATCCCCAGCCCCCAGCCTCCTCTTTACCAGTTTCTTTCCCAGATTTGTGAATTACAGTTTTTGTTTTGGCTGGTTAGGTTTTGTTGCTTGTGTGTTTGTGCGTTTGACTCATTCAGTTTAAAAAGGATCTTATGTCTGAACTATCAACCACAGAGCATGGATGGATTGGACCTATCCCTATTCCTTCCCCACACATATGTAGCATATGTGCAGCTTGGTCCTTATGTGAGTCCTCCAACAATTATAGGGGAGGAAAACTGTCTCTGACTCTGCTGCTTGGCTGTGGATCCTGTTCCCACTAACTGGACTGACTTGTTCAGCCTAGGTAGGATAGGATGTGCCTAGTTCTATAATGACTTGATGTGCCAGGGTAGGTAGGTACCCAGAGGCTTCCCACATCACAGAAGACAAGGGGAGGGAAGGATGCAGGAGAACTAATAGAAGGGAGGACTGTTATCTGGATGCAAAATGAATGAATGAATAAATAAATAAATTAAATACATACATACATACACACACACACACACATACATACATACATACATACATACATACATAAATGGAAAAAAGCAGGTTCATCTGTGTAACCATTGAACTGGATCTATCCAGTGAAGCCTGCTAATGTCAGAAGTGGATACACAACTGAAGATAATGACTCTGCAACTCCTCAGATCTATCAGTAGCAGCAAACTGCAGCCTAAGAATTGATGCTTGTGTCTTTTGTTGAACACTGTGCTCACTCAGCCTCACTCAGAGACCCTTCTCTGCAGTGAATGGTGGTGGCTGCACCCAGTGCTGAGACTAAGTGACAGATGAGTGTTCCATCCTGAACAAAACACTAATAATATTCTTTCCATGGACTACAGAACATTTCCTAGAAGGGGCAGAACGAATGTAAGGGGCAGAAGATAGGAAGAAGGGCTGGGAAATGCCATCTTCTGGGCAAGACCCAGTCCTTGTGACCAAGAACTTATCAGCTTCAGATGCCTGACTTTGGACTGCATAAGACAGGGCTTTAGGATTGTTGGGCATGGATAGAAGGTACAGGAGGGACACAAGGACCTTCTAATCACTGATGAACTATTTCCTCCCAATCCTTTAAAAATATAATTTCAAACAGAATTTTGTTCTTAATAGTGTTCTCTGAAAACCTCCAGAAATCTCTTTTTAGTTAAATCCATTCAGTTCTTAGACTACATCTAGATTGATTTATCTACCATTTGACTCTTTTTTATTGTAAAAGAACAAAAATTCTTAACAAAACAAACAAAAAAGAACTAAAATCTGGTCAAGAGCAAATGAGCATTTCACAATGCTCATTAGGACCACAGATCTGTATGTGCATAATTCTCTCTTTTTATATTAATGTATTTAATGTTTAACTAAAGCATAATTATATCATTTACTGCTTTCTCCCTTCCCTTCAATCTACCCCATGTCCCCCTGGTTCCTCCAAATCTTTGACCTCTATTTCCTTATTTTTGTTACATATATACATATAAATGAGTGTGTGAAAAAGTATATAAATGGAACCTGTTGAGTTTGTTCATTGTTTCTTACATGTATATTTTAAGCACAGACTACTTGGTATTGGATAATCAATACAAGGCTCATCCCTTAGGCAGACTAATTCTCCCTCTTTCAGTAGTCGTTAATTGCCAATAGCTCCTCACTAGTGGTGAGGTCCTGTGAGATTTCCTCGTCCACACTGCTAGGCTATCAATAGTTTCCTGTTAATGCATGTTGTCATGGAGTGACGACTTGAGTCTTCAAGGACTGTTGAAAATAACAGACCGGGTCTGGAAATCTGAGTCCGTGGACAAATTAGAATAAAAGTTGCATTCATGTGGTACATCATATTTTATAATTATTCTTTACATCATATATTTTAATCCTGATAATAATTCCAGGTAAATAGCATATTTTTCTATGAAATACATCTTAATAAAAAGAAAAAATATATCAAAAGTAATCTTACAGGAGCAGAAACAATCTAGTGCCAGAGGATTGACAGAGGAAAATAATGTAACGTTCTGTGTAGGGATGGTAGGAAGGCAAGAAGGCAAGGGTCTGAGAGGGAGGCAGGGAGGGAGGTAGGAAGGGAAACAGGGAGGGAGGTAGGAAGGGAGGTAGGAAGGGAGGCAGGGAGGGAGGTAGGGTGGGAGGCAGGGAGCCATAAGGACAGAGAGACAGTGAGCAGGTTGGTAGAGGGACAGGGAGATAGAAGGAATCAAGAAGAAATCAAGAAGGAAGGACAAAATTGTTTGGGATGGGGAAAGAATAAAGAGACAGAGAAAAAAGAAGGAAAACACATGGGGACAAAGGAGATGGAAGAAGACTGAAGAGGCTTATTTTGTTCTGTCATTTTGTCTGCAGACAGTCTAAAGTACACTAACATACCAATATAAAATCCTTAAGGATTCTTGAGAATTATTTCAGAGATGAAAATAAACATTCATTGGTTTTTGTTTCAATTCTTTTAGAGAAATCAGAAATTATACTCTAAAGTTCAGTTTAATGCTTCCTCTCTGCAAATATTTATTGATTAAAAAAAAATAGTTGAGACCACAAAAAATGAACCCTCTCTCATTAGGTCCCAGAGACTAATCCAAGACATTTGCCGTCATTGGTGTTTCTATATAGTTTAGGCACAAATAACTTCAGAGAATAAAAATAATAGTATAAAAATGTTATAGACTAGGTGTATCCACCCCCTATGTGTGCTCATACAGACACACATATACATACACACATGCGCGCACACACACACACACACACACACACACACGTCACACCTGCATAGACAGCCAGATTCTGGTTCTTTCATGGTAACTGGTGCTCTTTGTTTTAGCTGGTAAAGTGTTCCATAGAGAACCCATCAACAGCAATTAACTTTTGTCTTCTTTGATCTGAAACTGATGGAGAAGAGCACTTAGAGGAATAATTAATGAAGAGATTCCATTACTGTCATTTACTTCCACACATACAAGGATAAAAGGGCCACCCTACACAGAATTACAGAGCTGATTACCTTTCTCTGCTCACTTTAAATCCAGTCACTTAGCATAATCCATCAGCATTCAGATACATGGAAGACTGTAGTTCCATGAGACAATAGAACTCAGCTTTCACACTGCATTTCCTACCAATTATGGCTGTCATAATCTCAAGTACCAGAAGAGGGATGGTATATCAACCTAAATGCTGCTCATGGGATCACATGGCTTTTACACAGCTTTTAAGAATACTCTTAACTTAGAAAGTAATTTAAGCATTGTTCTTCTGTAAACCTGATATTATTCTAAAAGAATCAGTAATGCAGATGTCTCAGTCTCTTACTAATTTACATCTTACTTCATTACAACTTATAGAATCTCTGGCCCTGGCATACTTTTTAGTGTTGTGGATTGTTGTTGTTAAGGTCTAGGTAGAATAATAAGAACTAGATAGAATGTTAAGGCCTACCTGGGTAAAATCTTAAGGCCTAAGTAACAGTCACCTGAATAGCTTGCCATCATAAGGAAACTTTCTCACATGTTTCTGCAATTACTAAAAAACTTTCTAATGCCAGGATTGATTACATATTTGTTCTGTGGCCTTGGAAACAAACCATAATAAAAGGCAATGGTATGGTTTGGTATAGTTACCTAAATAAGCTTGGACCTAATCCAACTATTCAACAGCTCTTCCTGAGCCTATATATTTAAGCTTTTAAGGTATAAGCTGCCCCTTGGATGGAACCCAACATAAAAGAGACACCTGCACCAATATAGGAAACTATTTGCAATAAGACTCCCATTTTGGGTACTGATCAAATAAAGTTTAAATTCTCAAGTCCTCCCTGGAAACTGACATTCTACTTTGAAGCAAGAGACATATACACGGATAACTGGCATCCTGGTTGGCAAATTAAGTCATGAATGTTAGACAAGTCATGTTTTGGTAGACAAGTTAGGACATGAATATTACACAAGGCAAGTCACCTACCACAGTTAAATACTACAACCTATGGGAACAGGATAAGTGTACAACAAAGACATGTTCCTAAGGAAATACCTATCCCTAATTCTTGATTGGAGAAATAACTTGGCACAGATGTTTGTAGATTTTTGGCTTAAAACCCCATGGGACCTTAATTTGTGGTCATGGTTCAATTCTCGAATTTGGACCAGGGCTCTGCTTGACCAGTTCTGGGGCATATGCTCAATAAACTACCCTGTCTGAGTGTTTATGTGGTTTTAGAAGCAATTCCTGGAACCCAATAGTTGTTATTGTTGTTATATTTAAAAACTTATTTGGGTTGGCATTTACTACCAAGATAGGAAGTAGTGTAATTTAGATAAAATGAAGGAGTTACTTAAGTCATACTTTCTCTAAGCTCAAGCCCTCTATAATGTAAGTTGACAGTGTCAATGGCCATGTTGATGGACATTGTACTTTTTCTCATTTTCCTTCTTCAGAATTACCCCAGCAAAATTCACCCAAGAATCAAAAATATGTTTTACATACAAATGCTCCTTGCTTTGTTTCCATCCCATTTTCCAATATGATGAGCTAAATACAATCCCATCAATCAGAAAGTATCTTTATCCTTACATTTAGTAAATCTTGATTAAGTAACTACCAGATGACAGACAGCATTTTATGTTGCACGATTATATCACTGACACAGATAAACAAACCCCCACATAACTTGCTGTCTTCATATTGCTTCTATAAATTCTCCTTTATATAAAAACACTGAATAGGTGGTTCCAGTAATAGTATCCACACTTGTTTCATGCTTCGTTAATTTATTATTTTAAGACTTCCTTGTTGCTAAAATTTCTGAATATAAATGTAGTGTCATCATCATGTTCCGTGGAGTTGATTCCCAACAATCGATTTCAATGTGGGGACATTAGCCCCAACCCTCACCCCAGTTGAGCTGCGTGTTCTTATGAGACAGATTGGTTTACATGGTTCTTTCAATAATTACATTAAGATGGAATTATGGGGTTAAGGTATGATACCATAACATGGATTACATAATTTTGATTAAGGTTTAAAGGATCATCTCATCTTTCTTTTTTTAGCAGGTTCTCTCTGAAGTTTCAGATACACTGCCCAGCAGTTCTTGGGGCAGAGGCAGGAAGAGAAGGAGAAGGAAAAAAAAGAAAGATGCAGATCCTGAATGCAGAGAGATTAGGAGGGTGAATTCTATGCTACCTGAATTAAAGAAAAATCTCTGAGGTTAATTCTCGAGAGCAATAATGGACATACCAAAATGTGTATGTTTCCATTACAAATATTTACCTAAATGTTTAGAAAAATTAAGAATCATTTACTCAATAATTATTTTTTTGAAGAATACAAAGAAACAGAAAACTTGCCCCAAATCTTTGGGGGACTATGCTCTAGTCTGACAGCTGTTATTCTGTACACTCTACACTCATTATTCTAGATGAATACATTTACCAGTGAAGAAACTAAGGCTCTGAATTACATGGTCATATAAAGAAGAGGCTGCAGAGATGTCTCCTCCTGTACCGCCAGAGGACCTGAGTTCATTTTCCTCTGCCCATGTTAAGAATATCTTGTCACTTCAGATTCATGGGATGTAATACTCTGTTCTAGCCTCCATAGGAACCTCACACACGTGGTGTCTACTCTAACACCAACACAAGCACATACACATACTTGAATTATACATATATATATATATATATATATATATATATATATATATATATATGGAGAGAGAGAGAGAGAGAGAGAGAGAGAGAGAGAGAGAGAGAGAGGCAAGCTTTTATCATTCATTTACTAAAACAGAAAGGGTGTGGCTTTACAGTATGCAGAGCTGTGGTCCAGTCCAGCAAAGAAAAATCAACACAGGCATGACATGACAGGCTTTACAAAAGACCACAAATGTGTTCTCAGTGTGTTTGGACATGATCTAATAAGTGGTAGAAGGTCACTGTCACCCCACCAGCAGGAGCAAAGAATAAAGAGAGCAGTGTTACATAATCCATGAAAGCAATGTTGTTCTGTTGTAGGGAATCTGAGGGGCTTGACACTGCTTTGCATTAAAAAAAAAGAAAGGAAAAAAAAAGAAAAATCCTTGCATGTGTTATTAAAAACCCCAAACCTTCTGACATCCTAAGGGCACGAGGATATGATAAAAATAAGTCAGTATCAACCCCAGTGTGTGATGATGTATATTTGAAATGGGACATGCCCAGTCGACATCAAGAACTTGACCTCTCAATGACAGAAAAGCAGATCAATAAACTCCAGAAGGAAGGTAGGAGTATGTGTCTTTTTAGAAGAGAAGAAACTTCTTCCAAGTTCTGGATTTGATAGCCTCTGGATTCCAGGTAATTAGGCTTCTAGTCATTAAATGAGGCTACATTAAGAGTCTACTGACATTTCAGTGCAGAGGCCAGAAAGCACAGGGGAGGTGGCACTAACTCCTTATCCTTTCCTTCCCTTTCAATGGAATGTTATTAACAATGTCACACTGGCCAAGAGGCTAAAGTCCCCTTTGGAGAACTCTGACTTGGCACTGATTAAAGGCCATGCAGGCCATTCCCCTTCAGTTGGTACATTAGATAAATAGGCTCAAATAAGGCTGGAAATATTTCACTTCGCATCGATCTGTGTCCTGCTAACTGTGCTGTGGAATCTGAGTGGGCTACCTGCTCCACAGTCTGGTCTGTGGAGCGAATGCATGGGGGATATAGTTGTTCATTAGTCATGTGGCAATTCTTGATTTGCTGCTTTACTCTCATCAAGGACATTGATGCTGCCTAGAAGAAGAAGAGAACAAGGAGAGATAAAAGATACCTAAACCTCACCATAGGCATGTGGTACGGGTTGGGGGTGGATTACTTCTTACACTTAGTCATTTAAAAGTGTGTCTATTTTAAGAATAGTTTAATAAAAACTACAAACTGAATAAAGAGAAAAATCACCATGGCAGCACTTGGTTAACATCCACATCGAGCCCTACCCTCGGGGGCTTTACAGCACATTTGAGACAAAAACTGAGTAGACAAGAGTGAAACCTATGAATCTTCAGACTGCCAGTGACTCTACCAATACCCAGCACACGTAACAAGAACTAATTAGGTAAGAATCCATCTACTCAGTTACTTTCTAGAACTGCTTCAGAGTCTGAACATGTCCTAAGAAATTTCTAACTGCTTTCACATTCATAAAGATACTGGTAGAGTAAGGATCTATATATTTGGGGGTTAGCACATACATAAAAGCCGACTGAAATCAGTCAATATTCAACGTTTCCTTGAAGTATGTGACCTGAGCTTGACAATAATCCCCAGGTCTGAGACACATGGCTGGTTTAGGCCCCAGCCACTTTCAATCATAACTCACTACTAATTTATCTTCTTCTGTATTCAAAACAGATGGCATAGCTTCCTTACTTCAAGTACCTAGCTCACATGGCCATGTAAGTCTGAGCTGTGAACTGGGGTCTATGAAATAGGAAATGGTGGAGTTATATATTAAAGCAAGAGCTTCACAGCTGTGAAGATGTGGATTAGAAAAAGCTAGACTGAGGAGAGGAAAGGATAAGGACAGTAGGGTTGGGCATTGTTTGGGCCAGAAGATAAAACAGTTACCAATCGTTATGGAAGCAAGCGATCTGATGCGTATACGCTGTGTTTAAATCACAAGAGTTGACAACACCATGGCTCAAACAGTAAATTAAACTGAACAAATAAAAGATCAAGTGATGATTTTAGGAGATGACTAGAATTCAAGAGAACAAGAAGAAAAGAGGAATCCACTGACAAATCTAGAAAGGATTACAGAGGATGTACTGTTGTGTCACAAGACAGAGAAACAAGATCAAAAAAGCAAGGACAAAAATAACTTCCATGAAGCTAAAATACCAGTCCAAGGAAATGGCTTACTGTATAAAAGAACAGGCTGTTTTTGCAGGAAACTCCGGTTTGTTACCAGTACCTACAACAGGGGACTGTAAATGGCCTGTAACTCCAGCTCTGCCATCCATAGGCACCTGCAGTGAAGACCACACACACACTCACTCCTACAAACAGATACAGACACATGCACTCACACAAACACACACACAAGCTCACTTATACACACAAAGAAACATGCACTCACACAAACACATACACACAAACATATATACACACACTCCCACAAACACATACACACAAACATATATACACACACACAAACGTACATAGACACAATTAAAACCTAAATCTTAATGATTGACGTCTGTTCTCATTTTCATATCTCCTGGAATCCAGCTTCTCCGAATTTTCTACTTGACTTTGCTTGAGATGCTCGATCTAGCCTCCCCTTGAGACTCAGGGACTCTGGGTTGAGGACATATGTATCAGGCTTTTTATTCATCTCTGTGCTGCTTACTTGCCCTGCTATAAATTGTGGACATGCTCTAAATGATATTTATAATTCACTTGTAGCTTTGGGATATTAGATATCTGGTCAGATATTGATAAGCCACTGACACTAAATGTGTCCCAATGTGGGTGGGGCAGATGAAAGAGCCATAATCTGCTATCAAATTAAAACAGCCCTAAGACATTGTCAGGTCTGGAGCAGACAGGTTGGGACGTTGGGACTATTGATCTGTGGGAAGTGGCAACAACTGTAGGTGCTCTGTGGCCATTTCTTCTCATAGGCTCTCAACAGCAGACAAAGCTTATTTTACCTTGTCTGCTGTTTTTCTATTCTTATTTCTTTGGGGAAAGTAACTGACTAGATTGGACTTCCTTTATATTCTCAGAGGCAGATAAAGCTGAACTGCTGCAGGTCTCTGCTTTTTTATTAATAGTTTTTTATTTAAAGAGGACGTCCCTGCTTCAGGGCATTTTACAGCTCCCTTCCTGGAGAGCCAAGGGAGCTAGCACACCTCCACCAGCAGGTTGTAGCTCACTCTCTTCTACTGTCCAGTCCTCAGATGCCATCTGCAAATGCATCTTCTGCTCCAAGGCACATTGCTGGGAGTGTGGCCGGATGGGACTTTACAAAACACACCCCAGAAAGGGCTGTTAGAGTAAAGTGAACTTGAAATAATGTTTTGATTTGTTTTTTAAAATGAATGCTTTAGTAGAACAAACAGAAAATACTCAAAAATATGGGATGTTTATGGGCGTATGAACTGTCCTTAATTATTTACTGTTAACAACATTATATATAACATAAGGGAAATTATAAGTTTAATACATTTTAAAATCTGATACTATTAGAAAATATCATAATCTCAAAATTGAAGATCCAAAGTTGAATATCTAAATCAGATGTAGGGGACACATGCTATATTATAAATGAGCTAAATATATCAATAAATGGTGCTCACATCCAAAAGAAGTTTTTTTTAAAAAAATAGAAAAATATCACCAAATAAAAATACAGAATTTTCTTCTTTCAATATAATTTTTTTAACTTTTGACAAACATATATATTGAATTTTCGTCAATTTTACTCCTCATTACCTTGCCTTTTTCCCATTAAAACACTTCTTCCCAGCAAATCAATTTTTATGATTTAAAATAAGTACCCATCTATCATGAGTTATTTGGATACATTCTTTCTTGTATGCTGGTAGCTTGAGCTCTCTGACCTCTAGACATTAATTACACTATTTGAAGCTTAGGTCTACATGCTATTTTACTGTATTGTTGCCTGATTTAAAGCATGCATTTTTCTTATATATAAACACTTCTGCTTGTGCCTTGGATTAGAGACTGAAATGGAGTATTATATAGTAAGAGGCAGGGCTTCGTTTCTGCACACCACCAGGCCACAGTGGTACAAGGTGAAGTCAGTGCTCTGTACGTCTCTTAGAGCCTGATTTTTTAAATGGTAACTGATATCCACTAATTTCCAGTGCAATAAGAACCTGTCCACAGTGATTACAACCTGGAGCATTTCAAGCTTCTGTGAAATGGCAAGGTAGTTTTATTCCCACTCTTGTACCATGAACACATTGGCATGCATGCAATAAGTGTACCTGCATGTACATATGTTTTAAACATTAAGTAATGTGAATCAAACAAGGGACCAAATCAAACCACAGGACCAAAGTTATATATCTATATTTTGCAGATATACATAAGTTTCCTTTACTAGCTCTTCCTCCCCCATACACTCTTTCAGCAAACTCTCGATGTATTCCTTGCCATGTGATCCCCTATGTAGGTTGATGCTGTCTGGCTCAAGACTCTCCTGCCCAAGCGCTCTGTATTATACTTGGCTTCCAGAGAGCTAGTGGGTATGGCTTTATCTTCTCACCTTGTTGACCAAAGTTGTCTCCTGGAATCTAAATATATTCCTCTCACCTGAGGGAAAGCCATGGTTTAATTTTCCAAATAGATTCAGTAATGGAGGACAATACTTAATGCATGCCAGCTGCAATAAGAGAGAAGTGATTACCTTGGCTGGAAATAAGCGGCTACAGGTGCCAACACCTGCTGCACAGTTAAAGAGTGTCTACATGACCGCTGTTCTCTCTCATTCAGAAACAGTTCATTTCGTATTTGAATCAATAGAAACAAGGTCTTTGGCCTGAATTTGTCTTCCATAACAGTCAACCAAAATACAGACCCCAAATGAGCGCCATTGGCTTGCTGCATGTTCTAAAAGAGGCATAAAAATTTCACCACCTCACATTTTGCAAAGCAACTTCAAGATTGTGCCATGGAGAGCATGTTAGAGTCATTGATCTGAATGAGATGATGTCATGGAAAGAATGTAGAAGTCTGTATTCTAAATGAGATGATGCCATGGAGAGCATGTTAGACTCTGTGTTCTGAATGAGATGACATCATGGAAAGAATATAGAACTCTGTAGTCTGAATAAGATGATGCCATAGAGTGTGGGAGGAGTGGGTCAGCATATTCTCACTAACTGACTGCAATGGCCTATGCGTGACACATGGAGATGGAGATGAACAGACCAAGAGGATGTAGGCACATGGTACAAATCCTACAATAAAATCCTACAATAAAAGAATCTGCTTCTGCTTTTCACCTGTCTGATCTGGGTTTGAAAGGCCCCCACTCAAGCCACAAGAACTCCCAGCCACTCAAAAGACTCAGAGAAACCGACCTTGATGCAACAGCAAGAGGTACATTTCAATCAGTGTGCTGAGGCCGAGACCCCATAACCCATGCAGGGGCAGAAGAGCTTGACCCCCAGCTTGAGGAGAGTAGGGTATTTAAAGGAAAAATCCACAACCCAGGGGGAGTGGGGATGGGTAACTGTGGAAAGTGCCAGGGTTCAGGGAACAATCATGGGGAAAGTGTCAGCCCATTACTCAGCATGTTACAGGGTTCAAGGAACAATCATGGGGAAGTATAGGTTTTTTCTCAAGGCTCAATCTTATTCAACCATATCATTTACATCATCTACTTTGTGGTTAGCCAAGTTCTTGTTCTTGTAGCACAAAGCCCTAGAACTAGCCAAGCTGCTCTCCTGGCTCTTTTTATTGTTAGTCTGTTAGAAGTGAAAATTCTATTAACCCTTCAGGTTCTTGATTCCTAATCTTCTTATCCCCCTCCCCCCACGGATCATCCCAAGGGGCTAGGGAAACAGTGGAGAACATGTCAAAATTTGTATTCTGAATAAGATGACATCATGGAGAACATCTCAGTAAGATGAGGTCATGGCATTCCACCTTCCTGATAATGCTGTGCGCCTCAAGTTTTCCCCAATTGTGGCAAAATATCAAAGTACAAATATTTAAAAATAGGAAAGGAGTCTTTTAGTTCATGTCTTTTTCAGTCTCAACTGATGCTCGTTTGACTTCATTGTATGTTGGCCTGTGGTCAGGCATGACATAATGGCTAGAACATATGGTAGAGAAACATGGTAGTCTGAAAGTAATAAAAGCCAGGAAAGAGGGTGGTAATATCAAATTCAAGAGCTCTACCATAGAGGCCTCTCTTCCTTACAGCCCACCCAATCTCTAAAGGATCAATCACTGCCCATCTGGGAGACATTAGTTATTGAAATGATAACTGTTGTTTTGCTTTTTCTTATGATTAAGCTGATCTGAGAGCTTTCACACCACACGCATTTTGTTAGGAGTCTCGTCTGGCATTGTAAATTATTTATTGACAAAAGGAAATCTGTTTTCTGCTCAGCAACTTGTTCTGCCTCACTGCAAAATCCAAATCATCTTGGTTTGAATTTGTGAGAGTCCAGTTTAGTATTTCAGTCTTTCTTGCTGTTCACTCCCCATCCCATCCCATCCTCAAATTTCTTCAATTTCCTCTGTTGCTGCCAACATGAGGCCTAAGCCCAGAAGCATCAATGTCAACTGGCATCAATGTCAACTGGCATGGTTAGACAGGCAGATTTTGGAAGCCTTGCCATCTGGTTGAATCAGAATCTACATTTTATAAACAACACTAAAGGTTTCTGTATTCTGAAATATTGAAAAACACTAATACAACATGTTCAAATCACACAGTAGACTACTGTATTTATGTGACTCATTAGGAATGGAAAACTCCTTAAGATAAGGGTTTTTGCAGTTGTTGCTGCTGCTGCCATTCATTTATAGCCAAGAGCTTCGTAGCCTGCCCTCATATCTATGTTCCTGTGACCTGATTGCTGCTGAGTCTGTCCACCTTAGATTCCAAACCAGACGTGGCCCATGTGTGTCAATTTCTGCTTCCTTCCCTTTATACCTCCATTTAAAAAGCTATGGTGTTTCAGTTATTTCCCAAATGGGGTTTTTATTTCCTTTCTGTTTGGATA
Source organism: Grammomys surdaster (assembly GCF_004785775.1). Classification (NCBI taxonomy): domain Eukaryota; kingdom Metazoa; phylum Chordata; class Mammalia; order Rodentia; family Muridae; genus Grammomys; species Grammomys surdaster. The sequence goes on along the minus strand of NW_021604607.1, from coordinate 2,508,399 downwards.
TCTATGCTTTACCTCTATGCTTATTTTTCTACTGTAAATATGCCTAGAGATCTGATCTTTCTGAAAAAAGCAGACTCTGCTTTGCATTTGAACTATTAACTGCTGGAGGGTGGAGGCTGCCATCTTTCTATTCTGTCTTCACAATGTGAGTATAGTGTATAATGGTGCACCAGAAAACCCTGAACAGAGACAATCTACTAAGTATACTGTCAATTAAAGGCAGCTGCGTTAGGGATGGTGCCTCACAGCCTTAGCCTTTGGTAAATAATTTTTCCAAAGCACAACATTTGTCCTGCCAACTTGAAAGAATGAACAGCTCCCCAAAGCACATCTAATTTACCCTGGTGATGTATAACTCACCCAACAGTTTTAGCTCCTTATGTCCCCATTAAATTTAGTTCAGTTTGGACGTGGCTAGAAAATTCCCAACCAATACATACACTCATTCTCAAGACTTGTAGGTGGCTTGGTTTCTCACCATTTTGAAAAGAGCTTTCTCTGCTGTTGTCTCCTGCTGTATCCTGTATTCAAATGCAGATTATTAAGGAACTGAAAAGAGAGAGGCAGCACTAACTTGTGCCAGTTAGCTGAAACCTGGTGCACTTATTTCAATCCCTTCTTTTTTGTGTCAAACCTCCTCTTACTACATCAGGTGGGCATCATGACCCTCATATTGTCAGCATGTGGATAAAAGTGGATATTGTGTCTATAATTTTGAACCTTTGAGGAATGCATCTAGTAATAAGAGTGGATGTGTGCTAAGCTTGGGAAGAGAAAGTAAGGGAGTGAGTGAATAACCACCACAATGACCACAGGCAAATGGGTAGCTGGCTCAAACCTTAACAGCACAACCCTCAAGTCAGAAAGGGTGAAATTTGACCATTAGGTATCTGCTGTGGGAGCAGGAACCACAGTCCTCAGCAGGAGCAGCAAGTGCAGTTAATTGCAGAGCCATGTCTTCAACCACTGACTTCACTCTTAATATATGCAGATAAGGTTCTGTTGTAAGCTTTTCCTGGGCCTACACTTTCCTAGCTCCACCCTCTAGGCTATATGTAGAATTTCTGATGGGGTCAGAGTCTCAGAATGAGGGAAAAGCCCCATGATACTTTTTATTGTGACCACAACAACAGTTGGCAGAAAAACAACACCCAGAAACAATTATCTCTGTCACCCCAGATAAGTGGCATAAAAGGGACAATAACATACTTTCTCTGCAATTCCTACAGATATTGAGCACTTGCCCCAAGTCTTGAAGTACAATGTGGTGCATAGAGGAAGCAAAGGCAAAAGCAAGGGGAATATTAAAGCACTCCATTTGAGAACTACTATATCTAGTTAAATCAGCAAAACAAAATAAAAATGAGAGTTCCATGTTCCCCTTGAAAGATCTCTTTTCCAGTTTGAATCCAGCTTTCCTCACTCAGAATACGAGGTTTCACAATCAGATCCATGTTGGTTTTCCTTTTAATCTTACATATATGATCCATGTTTCCGCCTACCCATCTATCCATCTATTCATCCATTTAACTCTTTATCCATTAACGCATAACTCTTAAAGCACTTGCTTTCTCATTCAGTCACCCTTATGAGCCTATGGATTATAGTGTATTGATTTAGGCACAGGGATGAATACACAAAAGTAAATGTGTTCTCTTCCAATTGCTGATAGGTCAATAAAGAAGGCTCAGTTCATAGTACGTGAGAAGCAAGAGTCATGGAACAGAACATTGTCAAAGACATAAGAAGGATCCATGGACATGTGTGTGAGAAGGAATTGGATATGAGAATATAACAGTGTAGCATGAATGGATGGATAGAAGTGCATGGAATAAAAGGCATTTCCCCATCAGACTGAGAGAGGACTGTGACTGCATGGGTGGAGCAGCGAGATACAAATCTTCTTATCTAGAGAAAAGAACTAGAGTTCTTATCATCCCAGTACTACTGCTACATTATTTAGGTGCAGAGTTTTTAAAAAATGTGTTAATATTTTGTTGAGTTTGAATCATACACAGTGAAAAAATGCTGGCATCTACAGTAACTATGTCAGCGACAGAAGTTACCTGGAAACATTTGAGGTAAGTACTAATTGCATTCATCTGCTAATTAGCACGTTCTTTGTCACTGACAATAATACCAGATTGGATTTCCCACTGGGAAATGCAAGTTAAAAAACTTCAAGAAAGTAAAGTTCTAGTTGCTATGAGGATGTGAAGAACAAAAATCTGTGAGAAATGTTGATATCACGCTAAGTTTAAAAGGTGGATGGCCAACAAGGAATGTAACACACATATGTCCATAATAATAGCAGTAACTAAATTTTAGCTTAAACAGCACTGATTCTACTTTACTACAAAGAGACACTGAACTAATAGCTCATTAGAAATCAGGCAAACTCCAAAGAAGGGGAGAAAGTGAGCAGAGAAAGGTGCAAAGTTAAAAGCCTGATGATGAACATGTTTCTAATAATAAGCCGGCCAAAGCCATTAGGCTGATGTTCTTGTATCTAAGTGAATGTATGTATTTAAACATTATCAGACACAGTGAGTTATTTATTGTTTAATTTCTACAGAATCTGCCTTGAAATACTTCACCAAGTAGAGACTGGCAAATTCAGATGGGAACAAACTTGCTAGTTTGTAATGTTAAGTTTTCTTTTGTTGTTGTTGTTGTTGTTTTTATAATTTCTTTTTTCTCAAATCGTAATTCATTCACACAGGGGTTATAAACACAGAAAGGCAGGATGTGGGGAAGGGAATGACACTGGAGTGTGGGTGTTCAGGGGGAATATAGATATCTTTCAGAACCGGGTATCGGCTGGGTGAAGGTTCAGGGGACAAGTCACTATGACTCTGCCTATGACTCGCTTGTTCTTATCTACGTTGGTATTGTCTGCCAAGGCTACCTATTTACAAGGTCTTTGACTACTCAGGCTTGTAAATTTCCACAAAAGCTGCCTGTTTACATTAGCTTATGGCCATCTGTTTCAATGTTTTTCCACTGAGACCCAAGACTTGGTGTTACTATACATGTATGACAGGCCTATTGCTGATTTTAGGCCTATGGCTGATTTTAGGCCTTCAGTGTGTAAGCAGGGCTGCCCCTGACATCTCCTCCCTTCTCTAAGTATAGAAGGGCTGTGGCAATTCTAAACTTGCGAAGGCAGGGATAGAGACCTGACCTCCAGTATTTGAAGGGGACCTTGTAATGGCTCCAGTCCCCCTGTCGTTGTCCAGTGAGGCATGAGGGCCATACCCATCCGGATGTCTTTTTCCTGGAGAGGGGATACTTTTGACATCAACCCCTATGCAGTCAGGCTTGTCCCTCAGGGAACCCAGATAGATATTTTTATCTTTTATTTATATTCTCTTGTAGTGCTTAGCCTCGCAGCCTAAGCAAGAATTCAGATCACCTGTCAGAGAGGGTTCTGGGTGGCCCCTCTCTGCTTGGTCTAGGGGCAGAAGTCCCCCCTTTTAGGTTGGGTGGAGATGGGTTTTGGGAACACCCTGTATAAAGTAACAACCTCATCTTGAGTCTCGTGGTCTTCCTTAGCTAACTTACGATAATGTATCTGAGTAGGTTTTGCTACTAAATTATTTATCTGTTGTATCACAGAGTAAGTCTGCCTATTTGTGGACCAGGGACCAGCAGAAAAAAGCAAAAAAAACCCAAATAATGGTCCCAAGATGGTAGGAAATAGGGTTGACAACATTGGAGAGGCTGAAAACCAATTCTTGTACCAGCATTCATCTGTCTCTTTCTCTCTCTGATTTTTCTTAGGGCCTTCACTACCTATTTCATGCTCTCTTTAACCATCCCTGTCTTGTCTATGTAAAGGCAACCTTCTTCTTTAAGGGCTGTACACAGTCAAGAGCTGTACACAGACTTTTCTATTGTAATAGAGTAAATCAAGTCCAATAAGGATCTTTGTGATTTTAGGAGGTTTCTTCAGACCGTGAAATGAGGGATTTCTTCAGATTGGTGATGTCAATCTCTAGCTGTTTGATATTCTTGTTAGTGGTCCTTCAAAGGTCTGAGTAGTATAAATTCAGGGGCCAGCATCTGGATTAGAACTTCTAACAGCAGACATGATGGGTGATTCATTTTTACCTGGAAAGGAAAAAGAAGGGGATTCTCAGGGAGATTTCTCTTCCCTGGATGTAAATTGTTATTCATTGTATTTGTGGTTGGGCCTGGCTTTGTGGGGGTATCTATTATTTTCATTAATCTTTTTGGTAGCCGGTTAACTTTAAGTTTTCAAAACTTATTTTTAATGATGGTTTTTAAATTCTTTAACCTCACTTGTAGTCCTCCACTGATGAGAAGTAGTGGAAAAGAAAGGATATAGAGGAAGTGGACCTGTTTAGAAAGGTTCTTTGGAGCCACTCCCATTTGTGTTGTCCGGAAATTTGCAGTTCAGTTCACAGGTTACCAGCAACAGTTCCATACACTCACAAACACTTTATGGATATAAAAACAGTCCCGTTTGGTAGACAGGCATAGCCACTTAAAGACACAAATCACTAGCTTTAGTGTGTCTTGCTAGCTGTACTCAGAGAAAAAAATTAGTCATGAAGGAATTTTATTTGTAGTAGCTAAAGTTTTCTGGTTTTGTTTTTTGTTTGTCTTTTTAATAGAAAATATATATGTTATAATCATAAAACCAACTAAATAATTTAAGCTAAATATATTTAATAAAAATCAGGAAACTAGCATTTATACTTTTGAGCTTTGAATTTAAAATTGCTTTCTTTTATCTATAATTTTTTGTATCTATAATTACCTTCTTCCTTGCATGGACTATTGATTCCCAGCAGATTGGCTCAGTTGCTTCTCCACTTCGCACCCTACAGCCCCCTGGCGTTCCTCTCACTCTTCCACTCCAGCCAATAGGCATTCCTTTCCCTACCTTTGCTTTTCTGAGCCAGACTCTCTCCATGTAACTTTGGTTGGTCTCAAACACATAGATACCTGCCTGCCTCTACTTCTCCAGTGCTAGGATTAAAGGTGTATGCTACTGTGTCCAGAATCAGTATGTTTTTTAATAGTTCTGCAAGATCCAACTGATATCTCAGCTTCCCCAAGAGAGTTTATTTCACTTTTTTTTTACATGTGTGACGATTTATTATGTTTATAGATTTATTTATTGTATTAAGTCTTCAGGCTAACAATGCAATGGGTTTCATCATGGCAATTTCATACATGTGTCATTATAGTTTATTCTCTTTCCTGTCTCCCAGCTTCCCAGCCTTCCACTCCACCCTGCTTCCAGATGCTTTCTCTTTTTCTCCCCAGTTACTTACCCTGTCTGCTTTCCTAATCTTGTATATATTTATTCTCTCTATTGTATGTCTCATTTACTTTTCTTCTGTCCTTCTTGATCCTCCTTCTAGATATTTGGTACACAAAGACATATATAAATGTACATGTGCACACACACACACAATCACACACATACACTCAGAGCATATACCGATACAAACACATACATTTACAAATAAACAAAAAGTTAATTTAATATAAATTTTAAAAAATCCCTAAAAGTAGGAACTGTTTGCATTTCCTGAGGTTGTACTCGGAGAGCACATGCACAAACCATGCTTTCCTTGCTTGCCATTTCCTCTGAGTAACTGGCCTCTGATATGATATGATTAAATGGTTGGATATGGGTTACTCAATCAAAAACAGACACCTCGAATAATAAGTTGGCTATCATGAAGAGAGTGGTAAAGAGACATAAAGTTGTTTGTGAATCTCTTGCCATCTCAGAATTGTGCATACATAGATCATATCCTAGTTAATGTCCATAAACTATGGGAACTGAGCTACTGGCTACCATGGGCTGATCATTATTATTTAATCATTTTTAAAGTCTAGTCATTATCTTTACTTGGTACATAACAGTATGCTTTTCATCCTCTGAGTATCAATTAGATAAAAGGCTTACACAACAGAAAGAGCTCCGAATGATGTGGCTAAGTTAGTTTCTGAGATTCATACATGGAGGCTCTTGCTTGGATTCCAAGCACCAGGAGTCAGAGGGAGGGGAATTGACCATGCTTTCAAATCTAGCCTGCACTACAAATCGAGAGTCAGGAAACCCTGGCTTACAGTATGAGGCCTTGTCTCACAAACGACAGCAACAACTGAAAACCAAGACCAAACAAAACAAAAACCTTCTGAGAGTCTTTGTTTGTCCACATGTTTGTCTTACCTAATGTGTCCTCAACTAGATAAAACTACCTACACATACTTTTGGTACTTTTATTTATTGAACATTTAATGTTGATACAAAGCCAACCAACTTATAAATGTGCATGCATCTATTTTCTATGGAAAGTTCCATTTTATAGATATATCCTTACCTGCATGGGACTATCTTTTATGACATTTTTGAAACTGAGTAACAGGGGAGAGTCATAAATCATGATTTGTTAGATAGTAAAGCATGAGATATTTGTTCAATGATAACTGGTAATCCAACAAAGAAGCCCAAGTGAAATAAGTGTGGCATACATTAAATCTTCAATATTACTAAGTTAACAAAAGTTGAACATTTAAAATCCCACTAACACTTTAAATAGAAATAAATTCTGCACTGCTCTGAAAAATGTGACACTTAAATCCATAAAATGTAAATAAATTATACTGTCTTGCCAAAAATATCAGTCATTTATTTCATAACTTTTCTTGATTGAACACCTTTGATTTCTCATTTTGCAAATAAACATTGTAGTTACTAGAGTTTGCTTAGTTTTGTTTTGTTTTATTTTGATTTTTGCATTGAGCATGTTTCTATGTACATGATGTTACAGTACATTTGACTGTGAATGAATACAGACCCACATACATCAAGCAAGAATCAATATTTTCAGGAAAAGTGATTGGCTGTCTCATGAATGTCAGTCCTATCTACACTTCTGTTTTGATTATTAGAATTTGTTAACTCATAAAAAACTCCAAGTTCCTTATAGATATATATCAATGTCTACCTGAGTCTTAGTCTGCAAAGTTAAATATGGTACAGTGTGAGATAGATTCATATCTAAGAAAAATAATGGATAACATCCATTTGATTATTTATGTACTTCTAAGAGTGTGAACACTTCTTGGTTTGGGGTGTGAAAAATATAAACACAACTCTGTTTGTAGGTCCATGCAAATATAAATGTGCATGTTTTCTTTTAAAGTATTTCATAGTGAATCTATCTTATTGAACAAAGCATACAATAAAATTGCAAGAAAAAACATCCATATTTTTGAGTGATTGAAATAGTTCCCAAAGGGGGTCATGAGAAGTTATACTTCACGACAAATCTATGTTCAATACAAGCTTGCAACTTGATTGATTTTATTTTGCAACATTTTCGTCCTCCCACTGAATATTATAAAGCCTTGATGTACATCAAAGAATGTGTGAAATCAATCAAAAAAGTCTTCACTTTATAGTACCATAATGTGGATAGAAATGCTTGTGAAAACTTAGGTTCACTCTTGCTACTATAATTCTCCCAGAGAAATAAAATATTAAAGTGCTACAGTTGAAATCTAAATGTGAATAAGAAAAAAAACCTTTAAAATACCAATGCATTTGCTGAAGGAGAGGATTGTGGTTTTCTTTTCTTCTTTTCTTTTCTTTTCTTTTCTTTTCGACTCCTGAGAAAGGATCTCCTGTGTAACTAATTTAGCAGTGTAGCTGAAGATAACCTTCAAATACAGCCATTTGTACCTCAGTGTCATGATTTATTTATATCTATAGTATACACCCTTAGTAATTTAAAACTTATAAAAATTTCAAATTATATTTTTTAATATGTTCTCTCTCTCTCTCTCTCTCTCTCTCTCTCTCTCTCTCTCTCTCTCTCTGTGTGTGTGTGTGTGTGTGTGTGTGTGTGTGTGTGTGTGTGTGAAAATATATGGTACCTATGTGGGTACGTGTAGAAGCCAAAAAAGGCACTGGATCCCCTGGAGCTGGAGTTTCAGGAGCTCTGAGCCACCTGACTTGGGTACTAGGAAGTTAGCTCAGGTCCTCTGGGATAGCATGTTGTTTTCTTAAAGCTGAGCTAACCCCTCAGTACCTTAGAATGTACATTTTCATGAAGTTCTTATAAGTTAATATCACAATCAAGTCACTTCTACAAGTTGATCATTTCTTCAGGATCAACCTCAAGTTCAGCCAAGTAAGATTTCTTCAGGTATGAACAAGACTTTCACTAAAAGCACAGTCATAAAAATAGAATCCCTGGTATTATAAGACTATTGTCAGCTTTAAATAACTGCCATGGAATTATCCTGATATACATCTCCTGGAGAAATTTGGTCAAGTGGCCCTGTGTTCATGAGCTCATGTCACCTCTCACAGTTGTTGAGGCTGCTTAGATTTGTGTGAGGGAACAGACACTGAACTATTCAATACCCATGAAAGAGGAAGGGTAACTTCCTGATAAAGTTACATTTCTTCTAGACCTGTCAACATTGTCAGACTTTTACATTACTATTAGAACTTGAGAGTTACTTTATAGTCTTACAATATCACATACTAAAACAACCTGAAAACCACTAATACTATGATTCATCATTGAGAACACTGTAGGGAGATGTCAGTTGTTTTTAAAAGGGGCTCTGTTGTCATAACTTCATTTTTATTGGCTTTATTGTAGCATACATACAAATAATAACCAATACATAATAAAGTGTACTATTAAAAAGGATTGAAAACAATAATTACAATTAAGATAGTGAGCACATCTCCTATCCCACAGACTCTCTAACCTCGCTGTAATCCTTCATCCCCTCCCTATCACTACTTTCCACATATTTGATTTGTTTTCTGACATTAAAGATTAGTTACCAGGTTCTAAAGTTTGTGTAATCACAAACAATGTAATCATTTGTATCTGGCTTGCTCCATGCACTGTAATTGTTTACAGAGATTCTCTGTGTTTTTATGTTAGTGTATGTATTCTTGTTGTTTGATTGCTCTATAGTACATGACTCAGGTATACCTCAAGTCGGTGAGTTATTCAAATATTATTGAAACAGTGTTTTCCAGATCTGGAGTTTTACAAATAATTAGGTGTGAATGTTTGTATAACAGTGTTTATGTGAGAATACATACTAGTCTTTCTTCAACAAATATTTGAAATGGCTCTTTTTTATAATTAATTGAAACTTAATGTTTGTGTGTGTATATATTGGTTGTATGTTTGTGCATGCATGTGTGTGTGCTATATACATATGTGTCCGTCCCTCCAGACATGTATATGCAGAAGTCAAAATTTTAAAAATGCCTAAAACATTAATTGAACAAAATAAGATCATGAATTTGGGAGATAGCAAGAGGGTTACATGGGAGAGGTTCAAAAAAGGAAGCTAAATAGGGGGATATTATATGTTTTAATTTCAAAAATAAAAAATAAAAATAAATATTTCTTAGTTTTTCTTGACAGTTAAGTTCAGTGTATTTTGATAATTTTCAGTTCCCCAAGTCTTCACAGTCCTTGGATATGTTGGGAGGGGTGGGAAATCATTGTTTATCTTACTTTTTGAAACATTAGATCTGGAGCTATCCAATTTGGCTACATTGCTTAACCAGCATGCCCCTCGGATGCTGCCATCTTTGCATCCTCAGCTCTGCATCTGGCTTACAGATATGCAGTATCATGCTTGGGTCTTTACATGGGTATAAGACACCTGAACTTAGGTCCACATGTTTATGTGTCAAACATTTGACCTATCCACTGAGCAATCTCCTCAGCCCAATACTTAACTTCTAAAGAAACAAACTATTTCTTAGTTACACAATTTCACACAATACCAGGCTTTATGAGTGTCTCCATTCCTTTATACATTTGGTATGACATCTATTTTTAACCACTCACCAGTGTAGTTATATCTCTTTTTCACTTTGACTTATATTTCTGTAATAGCATGTTATGTTGAGAATATTTTTGTGTGTTTAGTAAACGTGTGCATTTTTTTAGAGATCAGTCTGTTTAAACAATTTGTCCATTTTAAACTTGGGTTATTATATTTAGATTCTGCACTCAAGTTATATGTCAATTTTATCTTTTAAATGATGGATATATGTATACGCAATGCAGATGTTTGAACGCTCTACACAGACTTGAATAATTACAATATTTTATTAAAGATAAGTGACCAAGGTTACTTATTGAAACCTTTTAGTATTTAATGACTTTGTGTTATTTTTGAGCCGTTAGGAGAGCATTGTTTCTTTTTTTTCTTTTTTTTTTTAAATTTATTAATTAGTTAGGACTGGGTTTCTGTATCCACTTGGTCCAAAGACAGACTTGATCAAGCATAGTTACTTTTCATTGTTTGAACTTATGTAAGTTTCTGAAATTCTCTTCACATCTTTTATAGACTGTATTGCTTCTGGTATATGCTTTGAGGTGCCAGGAGGTGTTAAAAGATTTTATGTAAAGGGGATGTTCAGAGACTGTTTAAAATAGCTTTGCCAGTGTTGATAAACTCATTATTCACCCGTTCCTGCCTTCTCGTGCTTTGTATGATGGCCTTTACCATGGCCAGGCTCACAGGCTGCCTGAATCACAAAGAGGATTCTGTTCAGAGGATTCTAGGAAGAGGAACTTATGCACTTGAGGATTGTTTCAAAGAAACTGTGTAACATATATGGAAATTTCTTATTGGCTGATACTAAGAGATGCTGATGATAAAGACCAGAGTATTTTGAATATGAAAGATGAGGTGGCATCTTTATTAATTGAGCTGGCTAATGGGAAACTTACATAAACAGTCATTTCAAGAATTTTCTGTCAGCAAGTATGAGGTTAGCTTTGGTTTGAGGCCAAATTTAAAAATGATGACTTTAGACTGACTCTCCTCGAAAGGAACTCGGTTGAAGCATGCCATATGTTTGAGGTGAGCTTGCTAGGAGCTAACCAGAAAAGTCTGAGAGGCCAGAGTCTGACCTTTGGATCAATCATTAATAGGGTGATAAGCTTTGTATTAATATCAGGTAACATTTCAAAATAGGTGACTTGTAAGAAAAGGAAGTCATACCTGTTTTACTTTGCATTTTATTTCTAGTGCTTGGTACAATGGTTATTATATCACAGATGGTCATTTAACAAAGGCAAAAATGTACATTTTCAATTGTTCAACATAATCTTTCTTTATCTACTGTACAAGATCCAGCTTATTAGATTATCTTTTTCTTTCTACATCTTAATGGGTGAATTAAACATAATATGATATTTGGAGAGTTTCATTTGTCCTGAAAGAATCACAACCTCATCCACATCTCCCAGACTGAGTCCTGCTATAACTGAATACTCTCCAAAGGCTTTGGGGATCCAGTGTATATCACCACAGCTCCATTACAACAATGACATCAGGTCAATATCTAGGCTACAAGCATTTAAGCTCATGAGTGTTTTTTACTTCAATACTTTATGTTAACCATTGTCCCCCCCCCTTCTCTAGCACTAGTTACCTACAGTACAAAAGCTTTATTTATATACTATTAGAATCTGGGTAGGAAAGAGGATGCTACTTGTTGCTGAGTGCTCCCATTCAGGACAGAGAAACTGTCACTGGCAGGATGCAAATAACACTCTGTCTCTTGGAGTACTGTCACAAACTCAGGATCAGACTCAAGAAGTCTCAGCTTGTACATATGAGCATTATCAGTAAAAGAAAATCCTTTATAGTAGAGCTTATATTATACTCTGTGATTTACTATATGTTGTGGAAATAATGAAACAAGCATCTACCATATTCCCCCTATGTGCAAGGTACAATATTAGATGCTTTAAAGATTATTTTCTAAAGCTTAACCCATCAATCTATTACCATTAAAATTATTGACTATCTCATGTATGAAGATGTGAGGCCAAAAGAACTCAAGTGATGAATCATGGTTTTCTGTCAAATCAAGCATCAGTGGAAGAAGTCACACTCAGCTATATCTGACTTGACCTCATACCACTGTTATTGAGGTGACAGTTAATAGAAACCAGAAAGAGTATTATTCACCTGCATCATATCATGACTACACATCTGTAGTTTATCAATCAATCAATTTTCATTTCTTCTTTCAACTGGCATTTTTAAAGAATTAGAGAAAACACAATTTAAATAGTGTGTAGCATTCAGAGAAATCATTTCACTTAAGTTGTAACATATTTGTATCAAATTCTGTACAATGAAGAGTTTTGGAACATTTTTAAAAATACATTATCTGCACACAGATAAGTCAAGGGATGGTTTTACACATCAAATGAAGATGCCAAATTTGCCCCTACTCATGTACATTTAAAATATGACTCTGTAGGTACCATCTTAGTATCTTCAATGACTCTCTGGCATCTTTAGTATGTATTTATATTTTTATAAGATGATTTTGATATAACTAAGCCATGAATAATATTTAGAGCAAATTTGCTGATAGATGAATTGTATGATTGAATATAAAATCATTATGTTTTAGATGATGTAACCCAAATGTGATTACTAGATATATGAAGGGGAGCTTACCTGTGAAATGAATTATCTATTCTAGCTAGTCCATATAAAAGACATAGAAATCTTCTATTTTATTTAGAAATTATAAGCCTAGATTAGGCAAGTTCTGAGCTATTCTAACATATGTCCCATTCTCATGCCCATTCTACTTGCTTTTTGAGTCTTGTGCAGGATGTTCTGTTCCAATGGCCTACCTTTCTTGAGGGTATACTTCTCCTGGCCATGTGCTCCTGTCCACCTCCTCAGATGCCAGCCTCCTGCTCTCTTCATCATCTTCTCCTTCTCCCTCTACTCTCTTTTGATGCCTTCACTCAATTCTCAGGTCCTGTGTTTCTCTCTCTACTGTCCAATCACAGGCTCTAGCCTCTTACTAACCAATATTTTTAAACTGGAGAACAAGGGGTACACAATAAAGGCTGGTGTGCATGAGAATTCACTTGAATCAGAGCAACCAGATCTTGAGGTTTAGAATGTAGCATTTGTATACATAGCACCAGAACAATCCTTAACACTGACCTTTAACCCTAGCTCTTTAACTATACATTTGGGTTAGGGGTATTTCATATATATATATATATATATATATATATATATATATATATATACACATATATATGTATATATATATATGTGTGTGTGTGTGTGTGTGTGTGTGTGTGTGTGTGTGTGTGTTATTAATCTATAGGTATTAGATTCCTATGAACTAAAGTAAGTATGGTCTGTCTAAATTCCTGTATTGAAATTTTGACTTTCATTGACACTGTATTTGAAACAGAGATTATAATAATGAATCTAAGGTTAATGGTATAGGGTAAGGACTTGGTATGGCAGACTTAGTGTTCCTGGAAGAAATTCTGGATAATTTCCTCACAGTCTCTCCTGTGTGTGAGCCCAAGGTAAGAATAAGAACTTCTATGCTAAGAAGAGATTTCTCATAAGAATTCAGAGACACTGTGGTCTCACTCTTCCAGTCCCTAGAACTGTGTTTAATTCATCTAGTTGCTGGTATTTTATTAGGCAGCAAGAGCAGTCTCAGCTAAAGAGTGAAAACCACATGTTTTCTCTGAATGATATATAAGCACAAATTGAGAGTTAGGCTTGTGAAAAGACATAGAAACAACAGGTAAATGAAAGACAGGCAATTGATTAAACAGACAGACAATTAAATAGATGCTAGGTAACTGATAATAGATAACTAATAAATATTCTATAATACATTTCACTTAAATTTCTGTTGTGAATAATTTCTGAATGTTGTAATATTAAATATAAATCTAGCACAAATTATTGACTAAGATACAAACTCAAGATTTCAAGTGTTTGATGGAGGATTTGTCAAAGCCACACATTGCAAATAAAGGCCATACTTACCAAAGAAAATCAAATCAAAATGTTTTACCTATATTTAGTGCCTTCTTGAATTAGTTAACTTGAGGTAGAGCCTCAGACATTTTAAAACAGGTTATTTGCTTCTACTATTGCCTAATCTGAATGCCAACTTTGCATTTGTTGCATTTAGATATATGAAAAAGCAAAATGCAAAACAGTGGTTGCCTATATTTGAGCTAGATTATGGATAACAAATTGGCTATCAAGTATTCAAATGCAGGAGCATATGGGAGTCATTTCATATGTACTAGCCCCCATATGCTATATTAATTAATTTTAATTATATAATCACATATAATTAAAACACTTATATAGAACAACTTCATATAAATATAATGTACATTTTTATGTCTTGAGATAATAGAATATGTAACATAAATTAAGCACCTGTTAGTTTTCAAAGCACATTCCTATACGTGATCCCTCATGAGTCTCAAAGCACCCTGTGGATCATCAGTCAAGATGCTGTCCTATCATCAGATGAGTTAAGTTAAAGGGGAAAAAGTCACATTAGAAAATAGAGTGATGTCACTGTCTTAAACTGACAATTTTGCTGAAAACCAGTGATCTAACAGCAGATAAGAAAGTCTTTGTAATGTTTCCCAGAAATCTATAAAAACAAACAAGTCCATGGTTACAGAAATATATTACATATATTCAAAAAAGCTACATATTGCTATACATAAGGGAAAATGAACACTCATATAAGACATCAACACACTGTCAGTCTGTAGTTTCTATTGTAAAGATTCTTAAATGATATAACAGGGAACATTATTCCTAAGACAGAGAGAACTTCTTTCAACAGCAAGTATTTTGAAATATTTTCAAAAATATTTGCAATGTTTTGAATAATCAAATATTAGTATCTGAAATTGGTGAATAGTATACCACACCAGGAAGGTTCTTTCCCCTTCTACTAAGGCAGTCTGAGAACAAACCATAAACAGATGACCCCAAGGCTTTTCTTTATTATTTATTCTCTATCATGATTAGCTTCTTTAATTGGCACAGACTGAATTTCTAGAATGTAATCATAATGTCTGACATGGTGCAGTAACTCTGTAACCATATTTTCTAGGCTTTTTCATAAAACTTTACTGAACTTAATGGTCTTTAAAAAGAAGACTAGACTAAGAGGTGGGGGAAATATACATGTATTATAAAAATATGGCAAGTCTCTTATTACATTAGAGAAATAAAAGCATTACAAATGCTTCCGTGGCACTCATTTGTTAAGAGCCTATGTGTTCTACCAACCAGGCTTTCCATTCCCAATTTAATTTTCAACAACCACCTATTGGCAACTGTTTAATTTTATCTAACTGTTAAAGCTTTACACAAGTTTCTTGTTCTCTAATGAAATTATAATGGTAATAATGATATAACAATAATAAATAATAACAATAATAATACAACCATAAGATTATTTCAGGCTTATGGTGAGAAGGTTAATTCTTAAGAACCTCATGTGTCTTCAAGAGATGTGACTGGCAGTCACTCATCTGATGACAGGAAAGAATCTTGACTGATGATCCTCAGAGTAGTTTAAGACTCATTCATGCAAATATGTTTTGAAACCTGCCACATGCTTAATTCATGTTGTATATTTTGTTATCTCAAAACATAAGAAAATACATATATTAGATTTGTAGGAAGTTTTTCTAGGGGTGTTTTAATCACATATAAAGTACATCATTAAAATGAAGTCATATAGTATACATTTATATGCTAGTACATATAAAAAGGCTTCCAAAAGTTCCTGAATTTTGTCCCTTGTTCCACAATTTCTTGTCATGCTTGCATAAACTTTAGAAACAGGAAGTTGGGCACCCTTTGAAGAGGGAGGCCCATAGAAGCAGCCCTTGAAGTTCACAACGCAGTATATTTCTTAAGCAGTCTCTGCTCTCTGATCCATGGAAACAGATGCAAGCTTGTACCAACCATCATAATGTGCTTTGACCATGATTATCTGTCTTTTCAAATAATGAGCCAGAATAAGCTGTTTTTCACTTAAATACTTGGTCATAGCAATGAGGAAAATAACTATATATTTTGTATACCTAATTTTATTGAAAAAATATTTTGAAGAATATTTTTATTACTTTTACTTTTTTACAGTCCAGTCATTGTCCCCCTCCAGGTCTGTCCTCCTACAGTTCCTCATCCCATTCCTGCTCCCACTTGTCTCCAAGAGAATGTTCTCCCCGCCCCCATCCCTGCCAGGCCTCCCTTGACTGTGGGATGGCAACTCCATCCCTCCAGTTGATGCCCTGTCTTTCTACTGGAGGTGGACCCTAAGAGCTCCCTCTAGCCATGGTTGGGCATTTTTTTTTTATTGGATGATTTATTTACATTTCCTATGTTGTCCCCTTACCCCATCCCCCACCACCCCCTTGGAACCCCCAATCCCCTCGCCCCTCCTCCTTCTTCTCTGTGGATGTAACCTCTATCTACCCCCCCCCCACTCCCACCTCCCCACCCTCAAAATTCCCACCCCCTGGGGCATCCAGCCTTCATGAGGTCAAGGTTCTCTTCTTCCACCTATGCCCAGCAGGGCCCTCCACTTTTACATATTCAGCTGAAGCCCTGGATCCCCCCCTAAGTGCTCCCAGGCTGGTGGTTTAGACCCTGGGAGCTGTGGTTGGTTGGTATTGTTGCTCTCCTCATGGTGCCATAAATCCTTTCAGCTCCTTCAGTCTTCACTCTAACTCCTCTATTGAGAACCCCATGATCAGTTCAATGGCTAGTTGTGAGCATCTGCCTCTGAATATGTCTGACTCTTGAAGGCCTCTGAGGAGATATCCATATCAGGCTCTTATCAGCATGCACTTCCTGTCTTCCACATCAGCATCTACCTTTGGTGATTGCACATGGGATAGATACTCAGGTGGAGTGGTCTTGAGACGGCCCCTCCTTCAGTTTCTGTCCCTCACTTTGTCTCCATATTTGCTCCCTTGAGTATTTTGTTGCTCCTTTTAAGAAGGACCGAATCACCCTCACTTGGTCTTCCTTCTTTATGGGCTTCATGTGGCCTGTGAGTTGCATCTTGGGCATTTCAAAGTTCTAGGCTAATATCCAATAATCAGTGAGTGAATACCATGTGTGTTCTTTTGTGATTGGCTTACCTCACTCAGGATGATAATTTCTAGTTCCATCCATTTACCTAGGAACCTCTCGAATTCATTGTTTTTAATAGCTGAGTAATACTCCATTGTGTAAATATACCACATTTTTTGAATCCATTCCTCAGTTGAAGGACATCTGGGTTCTTTCCAGCTCCTGGCTATTATAAATAAGGCTGCTATGAACATAGTTGAGCATATGTCCTTATTATATGTTCGAGCATCTTCTGGGTATATGCCTAGGAGTGGTATAGCTGGATCCTTGGGTAATGCTATGTCCAATTTTCTGAGGAACCGCCAGACTGATTTCCAAAGTGGTTGCACCATCTTGCAGTCCCACCAACAATGGAGGAGTGTTCCTCTTTCTCCACACCCTCGCCAGCATCTACTATCACCTGAGTTTTTAATCTTAGCCATTCTGACTGGTGTGAGATGGAATCTCAGGGTTGTTTTGATTTGCATTTCCCTGACGACTAAGGTTGGGCATTTTATATAAGGTCCTGCTCTTTGAATCTTGAGAGTCTCTCACTTCCCAGTTTCTGGTATTTTCTAGAGGGTCCCCCCACCTATCATCCTCAGAGTTGCATATTTTCATTCATTCTGCTGTTTCTCGGGGCTTCACTCCTGTCTCTCTGCAATACATGATCATATTCCCCTTTCCCCTCCTCCTACTCTCTCCTACCCAGTTCTTTCCCTCGCTTTGCCACCTGTGATTGTTTTCTTCTCCCTCCTAAGTAGGATTGAACCATCCTCTTGGGTCCTTCTGCTTGTTAACCTTCTTAAGTTCTGTGGATGGTATCCTAGCTATTTTGTACTTTTTTTGGCTAATACCCACTTATTAGTGAATACATACCGTCCATGTCCTTTTGGGTCAGAAACTTTTAATATTATTAAATTTCTTCAGTTTGAATTTTTAGAATACAGAGTAGACTACTAAGGAGACATGTGATAAATCACAATTCTATTTAAAAGAAAATGGAGAATTCTTATATATTATTATAATAATTGTATGTAGTTCTCCAAATTATCTAGAAAAGATAAGTAATAATATAGTTTTTCAATCTTCTTTTTCTTCATATGAGTAAAATAATGTTTCAGATTCAAGGAAGTCATGATATGAAGATAGAAAATGTATATAGAGTGAGCCTTCTGTATATACTGTATTAACAGGTCAATCAGCTTTAGATTCAATATATATAATAGAAAGCAAATTATGACTATAATAAATAGTATAGTAATTTGTCTGTAATAAAAAGCACAGTGCAATTGTTTATGAAACTATTTATAATTTTACCTAGAGTAAATTGCTTTTGTAATAGTAATGGAAATAATTATAATTGATGCAATTACAATATAAATTATTGGAGAAATTATTTCAAGTTTACATGCTATCTGTCCTGTACATGTACTTATTTCCTTTTCTAGGATTAGAGGGAAACATGAAAGCAGCTGCAAGCAGGTAGGACCATGAGGTTTAAGAACTCAGCTACATCTAAGATATTGGTAAAACAAACAAACAAACAAACAAAACAAACAAACAAAAACATCATCCTCACAGGAGACAGTGATGAGACTGGACATGTGAGCTAGGACAACTCTGGATCGCTAAGAGCTATTCCAACACTCTGACTCTCCCTCTGCTCCATGATAAATGGGAGGGACTGAGGATTTTCTGGATCATAGTAAAAGCTTTTGATATCATTCTGAATGTCAACTCCAATTACTAACTCTGTGGATAAGACAGGTAGTGGGAAATGAGTTGTGTACTAAGATTAACAGATATACTATACTTCAGGAAAATAAAGAGCATATGTTTATTTTCATTTTATTTTCTAAAGAATGATAAGGAAAATATCTAGATATTTGAGGATTATGGTTACTGAGTTAAGGTTGTACTGTAGTTAAGACAAAGGCAGATTTTTAAATTAAATTGATTATTTACCATTGTCATAAATGTACAAGATGAATTCTGATTATTCCTCCCCACCTGTCAACTGCTCCCACTGCCTTACTAGTCCCTTTTGCAAATGTTAGTCTTTCTAGTTGTGGGCCAAGAGTTTCTGTGTGATGTTGGATTTGGAACTTCCCACTGGGATTTTGTGATCTCACCAGTGAATACATACCTGAAGACAATGACTTCCAGGCTCAGAATCTTTTAGTAGCCAATAGTTCAGTAGGAAGCAGGAGGACCCCATGAAGCAACCCTATCCCCTATCCATGACCATGGGTGACAAGGTCAGTTTTATGTAGGCCCTGATGCAGATAATCACAGCTCTGTGGTATAAAGATTATGCCAGATTCACATGATTTTGTTTCAGTGATTCAAATAAGAAAATATTTTTGTATGAATCCTGAATATTCTCCAAGTTTTGCAAAAGAAATATGGTCTGGACTCTGGGGACTGTGCAGAACAGTCTGAGTTTGGAATGACCTGAGATAAAATTTAAAGGAAGTAAGTTGTTGGCAGGCCACAATTAATAAACTACTTTTCAAGTGTTTAAAACTGTTGGACCAGGCATAGTCATGTCCAGCATCCCCTGCCACTCTGCTGTGGGTTTTTGCTACTTCATCCAGATGTCATTCTTAAACACTTAATCAAATACATATTCCCCAAACTAAAGTACTTAGACCATACGGTTGATGGTTTACATACAACTACTTATTTATTGACTTAACGTTTTTATGCATGCATACTGTGGTAGCTGTTGTAGCAATTGAGTAAAGAGGACAGACAGATGGAAAAAGCAAAATGAAGCACAAAGGTTAAAATATTCATGACCACGATTTCTAATGAAACTGAACACAAATCCACACAGTGTCTCATGCCTGGTAGCCTAACGTCAGAGGATTACCATCATCATTGCTAAAACTATATTTACTCGGTTATTTCTATTTTCTTGTATTCATATCACTTCCATGTCAATTAGACAAGTTCCCACATTCCCTATATTTCATCCCCTCTATTATCTCTGCCTTTATTTATAGAATAAAAGCCCTTGTTGGTTCCATCAACTTCATTAGTGATGTTAGCCCTACATTTTTGTCAACTCAAATGTGACAGTCCTCTAAGAAAAAGGAGCATGGCTATACTGAACTTTATTTCCTCTTTATAAGCAAAGTGCTTCTGGTCTAGACATGTCAAAAATTGAACAATTTCTTTTTCATAGTTAACTTTTGTTTATGTGTTTCTGTTTCTAAAATTACTCATTCTTTCATGTTCTATGGCTTCCAGAACTTTTGATATGCCTAGTTCTTTGTCTTGAAAAGAACTGATGCTCTATATGTGTTGCTGTACATCTCTAACCCGAATATGACCAACTAAAGAAAACACAACTCAGTAATTATGAATAAAAGTTTCACGCCTTGATAGGGCAGATTCACCACTACACTACTCTATTCCCCAGCTATGAGACTCTTACAACTTGCAGGTTTTCCAAGTCACATGCTTGTCCTTTCACCACCTGCTCCCCAGTCTTCTCACTCTTCCCACCAACCTTTATTTCTCTACCTCCCCTTCTCTATCCAATCACTGGCTCTAGCCCTTATTTTACAACTTAAGGTGGGAAGAAGGTTCAATAAGGTTCAATAGAATTCACCTGTGTAATGATTTACTCCTCCTCTCCACAGGAAATTAGCATCAAAATACAAAGCCCATGGCTGAGGCTATCCACAACATATATGCATTTGTTAACTAGGTGTTCAATAAGCGTTTGTTGACTTATGGAAAATATAGTTAGTAATATCCATTTCTCTCAAACAAACTCATGTTTAAAGAAATGAAATGAATGAATGCTTTCTTACTAAAGCACTATGATGTGAGTGCCATAAACACTGGCCCAAGGGGCTGAAGTTTTGTACTATATTATTTTTTCTGTTTGAAAATTAATAATAATGTAACACAGCAACTGCCTTTTAAAATTTATTGGCATTGATTGGTGTTCACCATGAATTGTGATATATAGCTTTTGACTTAGAACCTGGTGCTACAATACCAGTTTGGGGGAAAATATGAAGGCTACATGAGTAGGTCAAAATATGAAACAATTAAAAAATGTATGTTGTGGTTTTCATCTGATTTAAAAATAGAAGCATATCAACAAAGGTCATGTCACAAGCTGGCTTGCAGTTATCTCAAATACACAGAAGCTTTTGAGATAGACTTCCAGTACTTGTAATCAGAATCAGTGTTCCTGAATGTAAGTCTCCACATCTATTTTTATGTTCCATAAGGTCTATTTAGTATACATAGTAAATATTATATACAAGACAAGATGTCAAGCATCTACATGCTTCTTTCTCAGATCCACCTCAGTTCTGCTCTACTCATTTCTCCCAGGAGCTCCTGGCTACTTGATAATGTTGTTTGCTCTACTTGGTGCCTAATGCCACAAACTTATGCTAACCTCTCTTTCTGCTGGTTTTCAGACTAACAGCTTTTACATTAGGGCCATCTCATCCAATAGCAATGTGAACAGATTTTCTGTGCTAAGCCTCCCAGAGAATTTGTGTTTATCCTCTGCAAGATCTACCCAATGATTTACTATGGCTTTGAACTATGGAATTGGAATAACGTGTTTTAGAGGTTTCAATTCTTCCTTATAAGTCACCACCTATTATTTATTGGAATGCAAATATATATCATTATACAAAAACATCTCAATCATACTTTTTCTTGAATACTGAAAGGCAACATAAGAATTATCTCTGCATTTATCATTATTTGCAACACTTTAAAAGGGTCTTTACTCTGATAGCATAACAACATAATTTTTAATCAAGAACATATTAGTCATTGACACAAATAACACAAGATGTGTTTGCATTAATATAATACAGAGTGACTGCAATGAAAATCTCTAAAAGTTAAAATTAGATTTCAAAAATTAAAGCTCTTTCTTAACCAATGGCTTTTTTAAATGCAACATCTTACCATGGCTTCTGGATGTGAGAGTTGTAATATTTTTTTCATTTCTAAAATCCAATACAGTTCTTTATAACATTTCTGAAAGTCATTGCTGATGATTATATTTTAGAACATAATTTCTGAAATGATGGCAGTATTAACTTTGATCTGTGCTGATAGCTATACATAATTTATTTGTTTTCTTTAGTGATATTATTTATCCAGTCACCTAATTATTGAGGAAGAAAGTAGATGGAGAAAATTGAGAGTAAGGGGTTCAGGCAGAAATATCACACAAATGCTGTGGTAATGACATGGCTTGGAGTAATGCAAACATTACAGAAGTTGAACTTTAAAAAGTTTCTTTCGTGTTATATAATGTTTAAAGAAGGTATGTACCTTTCTAACAGGTGTGGAGAAATTTTTCACAGTGAAGTCTGGTGTGTTGAGAATCCTACACAGAATACTTTGTGTTTGTTGCCATTCTGGCAATATATTCATATATATGCTTGTGCCTTTACAGATGTTCCAGAGATAGAACTTATTATCAAATGTGCATTGGGGAATAGCAAGTTCCTAAAAGATCAATGGCTCCTATTCCAGAGGCCCTGATCTTTTGCTCATCACCCACAAGTTTTAATAAGGAATCTCTAGAGAAACAGTTTCCCTAAGTCTGGATGTCTCAGCAAGTCTTCAATATATGCCAGAATC
Source organism: Grammomys surdaster (assembly GCF_004785775.1). NCBI lineage: Eukaryota > Metazoa > Chordata > Mammalia > Rodentia > Muridae > Grammomys > Grammomys surdaster. Next base: position 2,485,758 of record NW_021604607.1, on the reverse strand, counting down.
CTGATGAAGTGGACTTTAATGCCAGTGAAGGAATGGTCTTGTCTCCTAGAGCAAGAGCAAGCAAGTGAAGAATGATAACTTCCTTTTTCCATGTCCTTTATATAAGCTTCCAGAAAACGTTATGGTCCGTATTAAAGGTAGATCTTCCTACCTCAAAAGATCTGAATTTAAAGTGTGTCTTCCCACTTCAAATTTCTTAATAACAAAAGACGAAGCTGGCACAAATGTACTCAGCTACTTTGGTTTGCTTAATTCTAGATGTAGTCAAGTTGACAACCAAGAATTGCCATCACACACATGGGGACTCATGATCATCTGTAACTCCAGTTCCCTATGATCTGCCCTTTTCTGGCAGTGGACATTCACATGGTGGTCAGAAATTTATGAAGACAATCATCCAAACACATACAGTAAAAAAATAAAATGTAATATGTACATTTAGTATTTCAGTTAATTTAGAACTAATAAAAAGCTTGCACTTTGGTAATGGAACACATACATTTTGAAAGTGATATAAGATCTATATAAAGTGATGAAAACTACTTTGTATAGACTATTTTTTATTAAAATAATATCTGAGAGTTCTCAAAAAAAAGAAATAGAAATGTCTAAGACTATTTTTAAAAGCTTTAATCACCCTTAGCAACCAAGGAAATGTAAATTAAAACTACTTTGAGATTTCACCATATCTACTGAAAAATGCTAAGATTAAGAAGAAATAACAAATAGTTAATGAGAACCTCATAAACTGTTGGTGGAAGTGAAAACTGGTATAGTGCTATACTTCCTTTAAAAATCTAGAAGTAGATTTACCACATAACCTAGCTGCAGCATTTCTGGGCATATCACCAAGAGAATCTGTGTCCTACAATAGAGATATATTCTCATCTGTGTTCATCACTGATCTAATCACAAGACGTGGGACATGGAAACAGCCTCAGTGACTATCAACCAGAGTAGGGATAACAAAAATATGGTTCCTGTACACAATGGCATTTTACTCAACTGTAAATAAAAATGAAATTATACAAGTGAATAAGGTAAGGGGAGAGAACTGGGAGTCATATTGAGTGGTAGAATATAAATAAAACAGTCAAATCTTTGCATTTATATGATTTATCTATAGAATTTGTAGAACCCAGGAAATTAGAGAGATGCAGCTTTTGGAAAGAGGGAAGAAATTCTTTAAGTGCAGGAGGCTAATAGAGCAGAAGTTATATAAAGGACAAAAGAGGAACAGCGGGACAGGACATTTAATAAATCCTTTTCTAAAAAGATATATTTATTTATTTATTTCATGTGTATGAGTACTGTATCTGCATGTATAGTTGCATGCCAGAAGAAGGCATCAGATCCTATTATAGATTGTGGTAAGTCATCATGTGATTGCTGGGAATTGAGCTCAGAACCTCTAGAAGATCAGAGGTTCTTAATCGTTTAGCTATCCTTCCAGCCCAGGGAAGAAAGATTTAATGGGGAGAAAAATGGGAGAGTAGAACTGAGGTAGGTGTGGGGACTGTAAATAACAAACACAGGATGTTTGAAAACCAACAAATAAACCTATTTTATAAACTTCCTAAATAAATATGTATATCCATATAGAAGAGCTTAATTGAGTGTCTACACAAGGGATAAAGGTTGAGGTGATATAAAATGTGAAGGCTTTGTGAACAGGGCAAAAATTTACTTTGCTCAAATTAACTTTACGTTTTTAGCTTAGGTGCATAAAATGTCTAGGAGAAAGTTAAGGTATAAGAGGGTACAAATGCTGTTTTCTTTTGTGGGATTTTTGTTGAAGATTATAGGTTCTATCTCCAGTCTTTTGAGAATCTACCGTGTGCAGAAACAGACACATTCCAATGGCAGCACACCACTTGTTGGTCCTTTCCTCCTCTGCCTTCCTGTGTGGCTGTCCAAGTCTAGTTAATTTATTTCATGTAAACTCTGGTCAACATACGATTGAACATAGTGACCTTGGGAAGCTGAGTCTGTAATCAGGAGGTCTGTGGCAGATGTGTGTCTCTGTGTGGTCCTGAGGTGATGCGTGGCTCTTCACTGTTTTCAGGTGGGGGAGAGTAGGAGGGTATCAGTGCTGTCTATGTCTCTTCCACAAGTCTTTACCATCTATATCCACATTTGTCTATTTCTGAAGCTCATAGTAAATAGATAACTTTCTTACAGGATTGATTTTTATCATGTATCTACCATTTATCTATCATCTGTTTATATTTATTATCCATATATTTATCATCTATCATCTGTTAAAAATTCATCTATCATCTATCATTTATCTGTCATCTATCTACCTATCATTCATCTTGTCTTTCTCTTGTTCTTCCCTTCTTTTTCAAAAAAGAAAAAAGAAATAAAGAAATAAGGAAATAAAGAAATAAAGAAATGAAAGAAAGAAAGAAAGAAAGAAAGAAAGAAAGAAAGAAAGAAAGAAAGAAAGAGAGAAAGAAAGAAAAGTTCTGTGGAATTACAATAGCCCAGGGTTACAGAGAAATGGTCAAGGAGAGCATCAACCCAAGATATTTCAGATGAGGATGGCAGAGTTTGCACTCCCCCTACATCCCAAACCAGTACCATGTCAGCTGCCCGGCCATCAATCATAGTAAAAAATTATTATCCTGAAAGATATTTGGTTTCATTACTTGTTTAACTTCATAAGGTTCCCACCCAGCCCCCACCACTGACCGTGACTATGCAGATGAAACATGTCCCAATACCTCTTTCCTGGCCATTTGTATACAGCTACACAAACCTTGCCACAGTTACCCTGGTCACATCCCCAAGGGCACAAGTACCCCTTTCTCTAAGCCTTTACACTCAACCAGTTCTCCAAAGCGGTTCCCAGGTGTATGTTCTTTGTCCAACCAAGATCCTGCTTGCCCATCCATCTAGTTAATCTACTCTCCCTCCAACACAGCTCACCGATGAATGGGCCTGGCTACTCTGAGGGAGAAGCAGAGATGGGCCAGCAAAATTCAGCTCTTATTCTAACATATTTCATAGTCAATAACAGAGCACATATTTTGTATGTTTATAGGCTAGTATTTATTTTCAACATCTTTTTCTTGTATCTAGTACTATGCAGAAGGGCAGACTATCTTTGATTATTGATTTACAGTTAGGTTTAATTTTTCCTGTGGATATTAATCTGAATTTTTAATGCAGCTTTTTTTTTTAAATAAATCCAATTCTTACCAATGTGGTTAACTGCATACTCATCAATCCTGGTCTGTTGGCCTCCATGATGATAAAATAAGAAGCTGACTTGGAAACCAACCATCTAAAATACTTCCCAGCTGTTCCCTTTGCTCTTAATTATACTTCACCATATCACTCTTTGGAGTTGAATCAAAATAATTTTCTTTTCCTTCACCATTTAAAGAAATATTTCATTATATATCTATAAGTGTTTTGCCTGTATGCATATTTGTTCATCGTGTCTGTTGCATTCAGAGGTCATAAATATATTACATCCTTGTAATTGGAGTTATGGACTATTGGGAGCAGCAATGCTGGGGCTGGTCACCTCTGCAAGAACAAGTGCTGTTAATCATCTCTCCAACCGCATGCTTTCCTCTTCCATCAGAGGATTTTTAATCATGATGAGGTTTAGCCCTTTTCAGTTTTACCTAACTAATTCAGATACTAAACACAGCCCATGACTGTGAAATGACTGCCATGACTGTGTTACATCTCTTGTTGTCTACAGTAAACCTGTTAGACCTGAACCAGTCTACTTCATGCTTACATCAGATCAGAGGGACAGGCTTGTAATTTAGGTCAGATATAAATAAATTTTAAAAGGCATTATCAACATTTTTCTTTGGCCAGTTTATAACAAGACTTCATCCTGTCCTCTGGGTCATCTGTTTCTTCCTCAGTACACGACTCAATAGATATGGTATTTAGAGTGTTTAACAGACGACACTCCTTTTTTGGTAGTGCCTCTATTTAAAGTCAGGTATGCTTGTTTTAATAGGAATAGCCTTCACACACTTATATATTTGAATGCTTTGTCATTAGGGGGGTGGTAATACTTGATGCGATTATGAAGTGTGACCTAGTTGGAGTAGGCTAACCCTTGTTGGGCAAAGAATGTCACTGGGGGTGGGCTTTGAGGTTTCAATTGTTTAAGATAGTCCTCATCTCTAGCTCTTCCTGCTGCCTTCAGATCTGGATGCAGAATGCTACCATGCCTGTCTGCATTCAGCTATGTTCTCTGCCTTTAGGACAATGGGCTAGGCCTCTGAAACTGTAACAAGGCCCCAATTAAACACTCTTCTTTACAAGACTTGCTATTGTCATAGTGTGTCTTCACAGCAAGAGAACACTGGCTAAGACACCAGAGCTATCATCAAGCTGTCTTCTCTTGAGGTTCTTTAGGACTCTGCTGCCATGTGGTATTAAGAGTGTTCTAGGTTTTCATCCCTGCAGTAATTCTTTCAATTATCCTGAAGTTTCTAGAACTCAGATTTCATTGTTTTTTGTCCTGACCCTGCAAATATACTCTTAGCAGATTACCAAACCTCTGTACACAAAGCTACTGAATAAAAAGTGACTATCTTGATATCCAGACAACATTTTCTTCCAACTCATTCCTTATCAAGAAATTGTTTCAGTGCCCTCCTGGGGTTCTGGTCCATAAATTGCCAATTACATCTGAACATGCCTTTGGTATTTAGAGAATGTATTTTACTCTTGGCTTGCCATCAATGTCCGCTTCTACACAAAACTCCTCTTCACTCACCCACTGTACTGTTCCAGAAGTCTGTGATATGACACCCAAACCCATTAAATACCATTGCACACCCAGTATGTTTTGTGTTGAACAAAAATTGAACTTGTGACTTATATATGCGAGGGTAAGCATGCTGGCTATTCTATCATTGTGATTTCATGCATGCTGCAGAACACTCTCTCTACTCTACACTGAGCTTTATATTCAGCCCCAGATCCCAGAAACCAACTCTAAAAATATTCAATCAGTAAAAACCCCAAGTTCTTCCGGATATGGACCCAGAAATTTCACAAAAAGTCTATTCAGGCTAACTATCAAATCAATTCCTTGTAGAAAACCTTACTTCTGACCTAGACATTTCTAAAATGTGAAGTATACTTACAGATGGTAGATCTCTACCTTTATCAATTTTACCGCAGATAACGATTGCTATAGAGAAGCAAAATATAAAATAATGCTAAACACAGACATGACCTTAACATTCACCTAACATATTATGACAAGAGAAGTAGGGATGTTTAGTGGCCAACTTAAGGGCTTGTAAAGTTTCAAATGATAAGGCCTAGCTAGTGCTCACAGCTTTTAACTCAGAATAGAATTTTAAATTCTGTATTTTTGCATTTATAATGAATATCTCTAATAACAATTATAAGCATGAAAATAGTATTATTCTATGATCTCTTACTATAGTCCAGGCCATTGGCCCACTCTGATACAACCACAGTCTTATTTATCATTTGCAACCATACTCATGAAACAGATACCAGCATTGGCTAACTTTACAAGTAGAGAAACTGACTGTTTATGCTATAAAATGTTTAACTGGAACCAATATTAAAGCATAAGTAAGAAATGGTCTTGACCCTGCAAGGAAGTCTACTTTTCAGTACCATAAAATAAAAATAGAGAACTGAAATGAAAAATTTTCCACAAATTTCGAAACACATTATATTCTCATTTGTGTTTGTTGTGACATCTCAGTGTACTCTCATGCTATGAGCTAAAGAATGAAGATTACAATGCCTTTGGCAACAATGTTGCTATAATATTACCTCTTTTCATGGTTTTGTTTGACCAACATGGAGAAACAGGAGACCTGGATTATGGCTTGGAAGTGCTAATGCCAATAATCAGGTGTACATCCTATTTGCATTTCTGCTAAATTTCTCTCTGAGTTCAGAGCCTCTCATTCCAATCTTCCATGTTCAAGCTTCTGAGGCCAAAAGAAGGTTGACAACAAATTGCTGCTTGACTGAAGATCAACACAGTAATAACCTGATATCTGAGGGGCAGCTGGCGGTAGACTTATGTCTCACAGGCTTAAAGCCACCATTCTGAAGGAACCAAAGCTATATCCAGGACATTTCTACTGCCAGCCACTAGGAATGGCTCTTCATTTTTGATGCTTTTCAGCTAGCTTGTCTATGCTTTTTCTCTATATTGTCAGACTGAACACTTTGTGAGGAGATGAGACAGGAGAGAGAATATAACTTGAAATATGGTTGTGGGTGTTTTTATTTATTTTTTAACAAGTACTATAAAAACTCTAAAAAAGACCTTTAAAAAACATCTCTGTGAATTATCTTCACTTACTTTAAAAATATAAACTGTTTAATGTTGAGCCTTAGTTCAGCAGATGAATCCTTCAGGATAAAAAAGAGTGATCTCTATTTAGATCCCTAACCAAACCAGATATTTTCTCTAGCCGTTCTTTCTCTTTCTGCCCAAGAACACTGGAAAAATTTCATCTTGAAAATTAGTGTCAATATGTCTTCAAGCTGTAAAGAATAGACGAAAATGAATCCATAAGCAAAGATCCAAATACTACAGTAAAGACCCCAATATATAACACACTCCTCTTTTGCATCCAGCTTCTACCCTATCTCCATAAGACTCTAACCATGGCAGCAATGACCTGGCAAGGATCTGTACTCATTATGTCAAACAATCAAATTTTTGTCACATCACTTGCACATACATTTAATGCCACACTAACATTCAAATAAAGGATATTCCAATTTCCACTGCCTGAGTCCATAATATGGTGTGCCCTATTTCAAAATATAGGAAATATGATAACACAAAATCAACACATGGTCTCTAATAATATAACCCTGCTGGAACACTGAAGTGACATACTCAAAAACAATATTGTAAACACAGGAGTCAAACGAAAGGCAAAAACATGGAACTTGGTGAAAACTGCATTTTATATTTTGTTGTGCACACCAGTAATTGTAATTTGGTCTTAAAACATATTGATATATACTATGGCTACAGAATAGCATACTTATTCTTTTTAAATAAAGTTATTGAGATATGAGATGTATGTAGTTGTCCTCATAAAATGTTGCATTTACATATTGTTCTAATATATTGTTCAAATAGGCATCCTAAACACTCTTTAGGGTTTCCTTACAACTCAGGATCCATCTATGGTCTCCAGCAACTGAACTCTGATTTATGATTTGGTTCTTGCCCCAGCAACCACAGACAAATGCAGACTATATAATTGCATCTAATAAACATGTTTTAAAGGGTCACTCAAGCTGGTTAAACAGCTGGAGACAATTTCATTATTTTTTCCAGAATAAGAGAATAAGGATAGAGCATGATTAGATCTAAGCATCACTGAAAGTGGATGGAAAGCTGACACATCTGGAATAGAGTCAAAACAGAATATAAGATTAAGGGCCCAGTGATGTAGAGAGATGACAAGGAGACACCTTATCTAACCCTTCTTATAGCCCTTAAGAGTCAACCCTGGGTGTCCTACACATTCATTGCAAACTACCTTTTTAGACTCAATTTCTCTTTTTTTCTTAAACAAATCTTCTAAGAGAAACATAACACCTATTGATTGTATGGGGACATTAATGTATGATGTGTGACAATGAGAGAAAAGCTGGGATTCTATGAGTACTACTTTTGTTTTTAAATAATTTTATTTGTGTGTGTGTGTGTGTGTTTATTTTGCCAGCATGTATGTCTGTGTACCAGATGCACACAGAGCCCTTGCAAATGAAAAGAGGAAGGCAGATCCACTGTGACTAGACTCACATATGGTTGTGGGGTTCCACAAAGATGCTGAGAACTGGCTTTCTCTCTTCTGGAAGGACAGGCATGCTCTCAACTATAAAGCCATCATGTCAGAACTAATGGGCATTTTTGCATGTTTCTTTGTTTGTTTTCCTTTCTTCCACCAAGTTATTAAAGCATGCTATAATATTCTCAAATAAATTCATTCCTCCAAATGTAGTGGGCTTTGTCAGGGGAAAACACTTCTTTAATAACCTCCCATCAGCCCCATCTTCACAATCCCAGGGTCCAAAAAGGACAATCTATATTCATTCCTTATTTTAAAGGTAATTGTCAAAATAATTATCCATACTTTGAAGCACAGGGCTTCCATTTCTCTCCTCTTCACCACTTCCTTGATGCCTTTCCCATGCAGATAAGGAGTTAGTGGCTACAGCAGAACACCAAGCACAGAGTAAGTCACCTATGCAGAAAGTTGCCCCAGCCCTGTAAACAAATATGACATTGGGGTTTATGACCAAAACCCTGGTCATTCTGGAGAGCATCTCCATAATCACATGACTCATTGACCAATAAAAAGAGACTGTTGACAGACAATTTTCTGGAAGGAGGCAAGATTTGCAGAATAAAGTTATATCATATAACCACTTAATCACCTGTAGTTTACTGCTCTCATGAAATGATAATCTCCTTAAGCCAGGTTTCTTTACAAAAATCATTTTTCTTCTTTTTCTGAAGAAGGAAATTTTATCATGGTCATAGCAGAAAAATTGTAGCACAAGATCATCTTCTTAGTGGGAGACACCACAGGGAATTAACAAAATTCAGGAAGAATAGCATTACAAATGAGATATTATACAAGTGACAACAGTTTCAGCTCCTCTAATAGAAAAAGGCAGCTGGAGTGAGACTCTTGGCCCACCCACAGCTGGAAGACCAAAAGTTTCATTCTTTTACACCTTTGATTGTCTAGTTGGTGGAGGTGAGAATGTAGCTCTCACACCATAACCTTGAGAAGTTAAGTTTCACCCACTCATTCTTCCTCATCCTCATCTACAAATATGTCTAATAGGATTCTTTGCTAAGGAAACAGTAGCCTAATATAACTACAAAAAATTCAATTTACCTTTGTGATCTTATTGCAGTTTTGTTCTTTGCATTCATATATTTCCATGCAATACATTTTCCAGTCTCTGTTGGGTATATTTCTGTGGGGTTTTGTTGTTGTTATTGCTATTGCTGTTGTTATGGTGGTGTTTATTTCTTATCTATGGGAGCAACAAGTTTGAGTGTTCTCCTTTTTAAAATATATGTTATAATTTCAGAAGAAAAGAAAATAACTATGATGTGGTTACCGACAAATTTACAATTCCTGAACCACTTGTCAACTATTCTCTGCTTACTAAAATGAATGATACAAAGGACTTCATTTTTAAAATCAAGTATTATACTTTTAAATGAATGGTTATGAACCATGGCTTATAATCGCATACTTTGCTTCAGGGGAGTGAGGAAAAGAATGACAGGCTTTGCTATAAAACAAAGAGTCAAGAAAACCCACACCACCAGGTCTTCAGCATGTGATCAGGAAGAAGTTGAAGGCTGTTTATTCACCCTGTGACCTCAACCCTAACATTCCTCAAGTCTAAGTTACTCTTGAGACTATATAAGAATACAGTTGGGACGGTTAATTTGTGTGACTCTTCGTTGGATGCTTCTAGTCAGCTTCTTTATCTTAAAAGCAACCTGTAATCAACAGAATTTGAACATGCCACTTCTTGTGAAATAGAACTTCAGAATCAGGAGACAGGAGTAAAGGAAAGAACAGCACTGTAGCTGCCATTCCAAAGAAACCAAGCCTCTGAGTCAAGTCTCTAGACACAGCTTAACTCATTTCTTGTGCAGAAGGGATTCATTGACTCACAAGTCAAACTCTGGTACTTAGATTACAGTAAGTGTTTCCTGAGAAACAACATCTCAAAAACAAAGCATACATTAGTAATATGTGGATATGCTTAATGAAGGCATGTTGACAGTATCTCCCCAGTCTCTTCCACTTAGCTTTAGTCCAGGACTGAGTATTTGCAGGGCCTTCCTTGCCTGATCTCAGCCACAACATCTCTACTAATCCTTCCTGCTACAAATCACATTGTGCCTCATTCTGTTAATTCTACTGTAGATTGCCTCCCTCTAGCTTGGAGGAAATCGCTAGCTTTAGAAAGTGTAGGAAACACCATACTGATGTACAGAAATTGGTAAACAGAATGACCCATCCTACTCTAAACTTTCAAAATACCAATGCTTCCTTATCGAGTAATAGAACCATATTTATATTTTGTTCACATTTTCTAAAGACTCTTACTCTCTTTCCATTGATGCTCAAGGCTTCTGCACTGAAGTGAGAAAAGAATCACAAGGATCAGTCCAGCTCACCACATTGAGTGTTTTGAATTCTAGGAGCTCTGAGAAAAGTACCTGGATCTCTGAGTCCTGAGCAAAGAAAATGAACCAACAATGGCTATTCCTAGAATAGGATCATCATCTGAGAGGACAGATATGCTTGGGAAGAATATTTATTCCCCACCAGTTTACAGCAATTTACAGATGGGATTCAACCAAGCTCACTAGAGGATTTTGCATTATCATTCTTTTTATTCCTTTGGAGTCATACTGTTGAGATATCCATGATGTGTCATTATTACAGGCAAGTACTCATGTCCTTAATTGGATATGAAATAGTGAATCTTTGAAATTTAACAACAACAAAAAAACCCAGTGTGTCCTTATGCAGAACATTTTTGCTTTGTTTTGTTTTGTTTCTTTTGGTTTTTCGAGACAGGGTTTCTCTGTATAGCTGTGGCTGTCTTGGAACTCACTCTGTAGACCAGGCTGACCTCGAACTCAGAAATCTGCTTGGCTCTGCCTCTCAAGTGCTGGGATTAAAGGCATGTGTCACCACTGCCTGGATGAACATTTTGTACTATATGAAAATAATGTAGTTCTCAAGTAAAGGTGGCCTCAAAGTTTTGCTCCAAAACTCATTCAATTAGTTAATTTATTTTTCTTCTACATTCCATTTCTTTGAAACAAAAAATATCCAGGAAGCAGAGATTTCCCAACAATAAAATTAGTCTCCATCTCTTTACAAGTGTTGAAATGTAGATCTGTATCATGGACAAATAAGTCTGAGTCTTTACGGCATTGCATTTTTTGATGCAAATCTACAGGACAAATTTTAGGTAGACTGAGTCCAAAGCCAACTACATCACAGAGGTAGAATCACCAAGCTCAGAGTTAAACCCTTCTGAGAAATGGAGCACTTCTTTCTCCAAGAAAGTTTGTGACTTGTCTTTTCCCATTTATCTACCTTGTTAACTGCAGCAAACTTGGGTGATGTGAAGTGAGAACCTAGACTCCACATTTCTTCAGCAAAATATCTTGCTTAAGAGGAGTCAGAAACAAACAAAAGCCATAAATTCATATTTATGTAATATTAATACAGACATGTTACACAATATTTTCCCTTTATTCCTCCCATTGCCTTCCTTTGTGTTTCAGATGCATAGTAATGTTTATTTTATTTTTGGTGATTATTTCTTAATTTTAAAATAGAATATGATAAGGTAAAACAAAAACTAACACATCAGAATTAGAAAAAGGAAAGAAAGAAAGAAAGAAAGAAAGAAAGAAAGAAAGAAAGAAAGAAAGAAAGGAAAGAAAAAAAGAGCCCAAGAGAAGCCAAAGAGAAGTAGTCCTACTCATTCACACACTTGGTAATCTTATAAAAACACTAAACTGGAAGACATAATGTAAACATAAATGGCTTGGTGCAAAATTGAGCAGCACTATGCATTCGGCCCCATCTATCTAAGTTCATGTGAATTGTGATCATGATGATTTAGCGGGTTTTCTTGTTATCCTACTCCTTCTCTGGCACTTATATTCTTTCTGTGCCCTCTTCCATAAGGTTTATTGAGCTCTGAGGAGAGAGATTTGATGAAGACATCCTGTTTAGTATTGAGCATTCCAAGGTCTCTCACTTTCTTCCTAATATTGGACTATGAGTTTCTACATTTGTCCCCATCTGTATCAGGAGAAAGCTTTAATGATGACAGCTGCTGTGTTTCTCTGTCCAGAATGGTTCATGATAGTTTCTTTAGCACTTGCATCAATCTTCAGCTTGAATTTTAATTCTTGTCCATTATCCAGTGGAGTTTTACTTAATGATATTGTCTGTAATTATGAAAGAAATGTGCCCTGTGGAATACTTTCTCCCATGCCAAATCAATGTGGTTACATCTCATGTATTTTGAAAGAATCCATTGTAAGAGTTTTCTGGTCATTGTTGATGTCCAAGCAATGCAAGTACTCTTTACAGTCCCTGTCAATACTTTTGCAGGAGCAGATCTCTTTCTACATATTTGCATATTATATTTGATATAGACTCTTTAAGGTCTCTTCACCCTGGGAATTATGGAGTAATTTTTAAGATTTGATGACACATTATTATCTTTTCTCCTCCAATATTCAAAGTTAACTGAAAGATGTAATCTAAAAATATGTATACTTTTGAAACAAGTTGTTTCTGTTATGAAAACAGTAAGTAGGCTGAAATGGGTTTTAGACATAAGCAATTAGTGAATTAACACTTCTCATTGATTCAAAATTATTGAAATGAAGAGGCATTCACAATAATTGATGTTGTAATTGATTTGTATCATGTGTATCACAAAATCAATTGCAACGTAATTGTCTATGTACAAGATTAAAATTGCTTGCAATGTAAGTTTACATGTTAGTAATATAGAACCCATGATCCAGGACACTGTAGGTATTAGAGTAACTCTTTATATCCTGTAGTATGTTAATAGTTGCTGTCCACTGAAGCTAGACTGCAACCATTTGTACAGTGGGAGCATGTGCATTATTCAGTGAGATGTGTTGTATAGGCCCTTTCTTCTATCACTATTGCTTTGTACATTAAATGCCTAAATAATTCTTTATATTTTCAGTGGGACCAACTCTGTCAGAGCAGGCTCTATGTGCTTCTTTACTCCTTGTTCATGGCAACTGATGCCTATTTTCTGTGTTGGTTAAGAAAGACCTTATATATCACGCTGTTGTTTCCTTGGAAACAAAGCATAGCATTCTCAACTAGCTCCCATGCATCTCTCTATTCAGAAAAGGATGTGTGAGTTTAGGGAGGTACTTAAAAACATGAGGCCTAGTTCTGTGGAATTATCTCTAGTTTATTGCACAGAATTCTGATTCAGACTCAGAAGTGAGATAAGTCTTCTATCTTACTGGTAAAGCTTCTTCAGAAAACTTGTCTCCCATTGTTAGTTTGATTCTATTCAACACAAATAATTGGGAGAACATTAGGTCGAGGTGGCTCTAGTACCTATATTCCTATGTAAACAGGACACATGGCAACTTAATGAAAGGAACCATTTTAACCAGTAGTCAGCTAGTTTCTAACCAGGGACTTTCCATAGGAATGACCCAATCAGGGCTCATTTTTTATTTTATTTATTTTTTTTTTTTGCCTTGAATCTTCCTTACCTTGCAAATGCCTTCCTATCCTTCAATCCCTTTACCAGGCCATTCTATAGCTTCCTGATTTATGAAGTCTTCTATTCCTAGTCTTTAACTGTTCAATGTGTCTAAGTTTATCTTTTAACAGCTCATAATGATAGGACGTATATTTTAATTAATTATTTTATTTACATTCCAGATGTTGTCCCTCCCTCCCAGTCACCCCTCCCACAGTTCCTCATCCCAATAAGATCCCCCTAGCCTCCAAGAGGGTACTCTCCCTCTCATTCCTTCACCCTAGCCATTCCCCTTCTTTGGGTCCTGAAGTCTCTCCAAGATTAGGCACATCCTCTCCCACTGAGGCCAGATCAGGCACTCTTCTGCTACATATGTGCTGGGGGCCTCAGACCAGCACATGTACCCTCTCTGGTTGATATAATCTTATTTTCTTTCAATTAGCATTAAATTTTAGAGAGGGGTGAAAGGTATTGACCCTCCTTCCAAACTCTGATGAATTTTCTGCAATGTACAATACTAAGTGGTTTTATTTGTTCCTGCTTACTAGCTTTATCTCAGTGTTATCTCTATAAATTCCTATGGAAAATGATTCTTTCTGCCCCTTGGCTTGTTCAAATAGCTCTGAACCAAACTGTCCCCCAGCTTTTCATCCCCTCAAGGCATACATGGTCATTCACATATGGAGAAGAATATCATTAGAAGTTTTAATTTAGAATTCTCCACATATGTCCAAATCATGTGAACTATATGTTAGACGGTACAGAATTAAACCAGAGTACGTAGAGAGTTGATTGTTTATGTTACTTAAAATATTTGGATTTTTACCAGCTTTAAGTTGAAGGAAAAACAGATATAATTTATTTTATGCAAAAACTTGGTTCATTATTAAGGAATGACAATAAGGCAAAAAGTTATAGGTAATAAATATGTTGTGCAACTTATAAATAAAGAGAGCAATCAACATTTGTCTTGCCTCCATATTTGAAACCCTCTGCCCTAGGTCAAAATCAATTCAATAACCATACTGTGGCAGTAAAAGCCATTTTCTAAGTTTCGAGTCAGAGGTTTACAGAAAATTTGACATAACAGATATCCTGATCGGAATACTGTTAGTCACAGAGTGCCCTGAATCATCTCTAAAGCATAGCTTCATTTTCCTTCATGCAGGACTGTTTCATCAAGCCAGCTCTCACTTCCAGCTCTATCTTAAACCTCATCTCCTTATCTTCAGAAGGGGTTTTATTAATGTAGCTCCTCTTACCATGATCCTGTATGGAGCCAAGAATGAGGAATGTGGTTTTTCCAAAGTGCCATTTCCCAAACACTGAACATTTGGTGGTAGAAAGAAACTGTCTGTGCACTTCCTGGGGAAGAGTAAAGCCCTTTCATTCTTGGCTTCTTTTAGGACTTCTAAATGCATCTCCTTTCAGTTGCCTTGGTGATTTCTTTGTTCATCTGTCATCACAGGTGGTATCTACTTTTCACCTGCTTCCTCTCCTTTCCTTATTACAGAATGACTTGGCTGACAATGACGTAAGCACAAAACAAGTTAATTTGGAGGTCACAGATGACTTTAGGTCAAGGGTTATGAGAGATGTCTCTGAGAAATTTTGTTTCACCAAACATCTTCATAGGAGGACAGAGGTTAGCAGTGCCACTTTTGAGCACCCAAATTATTTCATCTATCTAGTGTTGGTTGATTATCTTTAGCTTTGGGAAGAAATGAAAGCTGTATGTATCAGATGGCCTTTGGAGTTTATTTCAAGAATTTCCCCATCAATATAGTCTAATATAGATTTTTTTCAATCCATGTGAATACAAACCTCCACCTCATGGCTAGTTTTTTCTGTTGAAAGCACTTCCTAAAATAGCATGGCATTTCTTTCAAAAAGGTGTCCCATAGCTGGTGGTTCTTTTTTTTTTTAAATTTTTTTTTCCCGGTGGTTCTAAGTTAAAAACATGAAAGCTAAGTTCAGCTTCCATATTTTGCTAGGAATTCTTCCCTAGGTTGGCATTGCATATTCTTCTTTTCAGAAGCAAAGAATCTGAAGGAGAATTCATTGAGAATGTTTTCAAACTGTGATGTATCCCACCTCTGATCATCTGTGTTTGCCTCTAGTTCACAGTAATTTCACTGTGAACAAGTGTATTCACCCAAGTTTTACACTTTAAATTCAGATGCCTTTCTCAGTAGCATTGGCATAGCTCTCTGATGATATTAGTGCTCTCCAATTACAAGGGTGCTTTTGCTTTGCAGGGCAAAGATTGGACATATTTTCTTTAGAAAGAATAAAGAAATGTTTTAATAAGATCACCTGAAAATGTCCTTGGCTAGTCTCTTACTGCCGTAAGCAATCTGAACCATCTTTATATATAATTCATTTGCTCTTCCATCTTACAGTATACTTAGAACATTTTCTGTTTCCACCTGTTTTAAGGTCATTTCTTTGGCCCACAAAGCATCTCTTCCCTATCAAAATCATTTTATTTGTGGGCATTTATCAGCCTGTAGTATTTTGGATTTGTACATTGGGAATTTGGCTAGAGTCCTATCATTGTTCTTACTTTGAATGAAAACCCAAATCATATTTTTACATAATTCAAGTGAAGAAAACATAGAGCCCAATGAAGCGAAACTGTGAAGTTTACACAGGACTATTTAAATATGTTAGAGCTTATTTGAAACCTCTGAATTGACATATGACAATAGTTAACTACTCCACCTCTTCACTGAGTCTTCTGTGAAATAAGGGTATTGCACTATATGGTTTCAAAAGCTTATTCTCATCTTCATTGCCAAGTTTCCAAGCTCATTTGTTGTTGGTAAAGCAAAGAACATTAATTTATTAAAAACCAAACTTATTTTGACAGAATAGTGATGGTCTTTCATTTGACTCTGCTTTCTGTAATGCAGATTTTATTTTTACTATGAAAGTTTCTATAAGTATAAATAGATACAATGCTGTGTCTAACATCCAACAAACCATGCTGTTCTACAGTTTAGTCTGTTTTCTCACAAATGAACATTCTTTCTTCACACAGAGAAGCCTCACTCTGGTTTATTGCATTATAAAGGAAAGAGATACCAAGATTTCCAGTTTAAGGAGAAGATGTAAGGAGAAAAGTATTTACTACAAGTTATTCTTTTAAGCAGTTAAATGATTACATATATCCTAGATTTATATCCATTTTAGGTCAAAATCCCATTTTCTTTCAGTAATTATATATATATATATATATATATATATATATATATATATATATATATAGTGAGAATTGAACCCAGGATCTTGCATAATCTAGGGAGGCACTCTTCCACTGAGTCATACTCCCAAAGCAGTGATGCTCTAAAGGACAAGAAGCACTATTCACTATCATAACACCCAAAAACATGTTGCCATATGTAGGTCCCTAATATCCCTTCTGTTATATCTCAGAAACTTAGAAATCTCATTTTTTTTTCTATCAGGCATAATTAGATACAAGAAAATAGTGTGACAAGGTAAATAGTGCAGATGTTCTTCCATCTCCTGTTCTGGTTTTCTAGAAACCCAAGGTCAAGATGCCCAGCTAACTTATCTTCTGTTAAACTACCTGCTTCTGCAAGCCTACCCCTCCAGCTAACTGCTTATCTTAACTTCTGTTAAGCTGCTTGATTATGTAAAATCACCTCTCTGCAGCTCAGCTGCTGAGCAAGGTAACAGGATGTGGTTTTTGCTTTTAAAAGCCCCTTACACTAAGATATTGGTTCCAAATAACTGAATGTAGTTCCAACTGGCTGGAATATGAACTGTTGAGTATGAACTGTCTCAGTAGTAGTAGTGACCTCTGCTCATTAATTAGAAGAAAAGGAACAGGCACAAAGAAGAAAGAAAATTAAAAGTTTCTATATGCAGCCCTTCCCTCAACTGTCTTTAACAAATAAAGGAAGCTGAGAATACTTAAGAGTTCTTTCCTGCTTCCCTAAGGAAGAGTGTTTATGTCTGAAATTAAAGTCCAGCAAAGAAGACAAAGCCTTAAAAGCAAAATAGCATTGTATTCAGATAAATAATCAAGTATAAAATTTCCTCCCCTGTGCAGAGGGTTTCTACAGTAAACTACAGTAGATCTGCACGTCCATCATTTTCACTGGAGCAGAGATGAAGCCCAAAAGGTTTCTGATGAGTATAAATCAAACAAACACCAAACCCAACAATAACAAAAGCAACATAGAAAGAGTACTATCAATAGAAAACTATCATGTATTAAGTTTTTTTTTAAGAAATTTAAATGGTAACTAAATATCTTTCAAGATTGTTAAAGATTAAATTAAATAATTTATTTGAAATAGCTTTAAGTATCATCACTACTACTTTAAGTAATGTATCATGTATGCTTGTATTAGTCAGGCTTTTCAGTGCTGTTGCAAACACATAGCAGTATAACATGAAGGAAATAAAGATTTCTCTTGACTCACTTTCTCAGTGCTCAGTCAGTAGTTATCTTGCTCTACTTTTCTGTGCCTGTGGTGAGGCAAAACATCATGGCATTAAGAGGACATGAGAGAATAAAGATGCTTATCGACCAAATGATAAGTAAAATGAAAAGAAGTCACAGGATTCATATGGAGTGAAGTATATCTTCAAAGGCCTGTGCCAGTGGCCCACTACCCTCAACTAAGTCCCATCCTCCACAGCTCCACTACAGGCACACGAATCTATTCCATAGCTTCTTAAAACAAGATGGTATAAAAAAATATCAATATAAAAGTCATGAAAAAACTTGAAACAAGTAAAACATTAATTCAAAATCAAAAGCAGGGCCAGTAAGTACAGTAAGGCATTTGACACAGAATTCAATGATCAGAGTTCTGTGGTATGGATCTCTGTGGTAAGAGGAGAGAAGTAACTCTCACTGTCCTCTCACCTCTACCAATGACCTACACACACACATCCACACACACTAAACATGTAAGAAACTAAACTGATAACTAACTAAATAGATAAGAGGAGAAAGAAAGAGAGAATGAAAGAAAGAAAGAAGAAAGGAAAAAGAAAGAAATATTTCAAAAGTATTTTATAAATATTAAACATATCCAAAGTATTTCTGATAATGCTTGAAAGGCATTTGCTATAATCTTGGTTTTGAACACATGGGATATGTACCTTAGACCATCCATGCCATAGCATCATGTATCACCAATAAAGTCTGCTTCCATCAATCTGATTCAGATTGGAGACCACTCTATGCTTAGAATGAAGTGATTTCAGTCTCTATACAAAGTGTTACAATCATTTAGAACAATTATGGTTTAATTATAGAATATAAAGTTTTCATACCACCATTCGGTCACTTTTCAAACTGGTACATCTTTGGGCTGTATTGTATTAAAATGTTTGATTTTAAAAAACACTGTTTCAGTAGCTCACTTAATTTTATTTTAAAAAGATATCACTCTGATTTGAGATGAGGACAGAATTTGCTACAGTTTCTTAAATGGCCTCAGACATATCTCTGTCGTTTTGTTTTACAAATCTCTGCTAATGGCATTTTTGGTTTTGATAAGCATAAAATTAAGTTATCAATTAGCACTGAAAATGTGAGAGAAACTTTATATTCTACAATCTCTGAGGTTTCAACAACTTAATTCTTGATGTAAAAATAAATATTTTCTAACTCACAAGACAAATTCCAGATCTGTAGCCCACAAGCCCTCATTGTAGTAAAGCTGCCTTTCTTGTGTTAGTTATGTCTTTTCTGTCCTATTCCTTATTCTAACTCACTGACATCTGGAAAGTTATAAGCTTAGTTCCAGAACTATGGTTGTGTTATGATTCACTTTTGCCTGGCCTATCACTAGCCCTCCCTGGTCCAATTAAACAGTTTGTCAGTCAACTTTGCCTAACTTATCTCAGGCCACTCACCTGTACTTGCCAATCTAAGTGGGGCAAATATCACATCAGTAATACAATCACTATTTTTTTTATCAAAAATAAATCAAGAAATTTAAAGATGATATAAACAAAGAATTCATTGATCTACAAGAACATAATAATTAATGCTTAAGTAATATCCAAGAAAATATACACATTTAAAGGAAAAATGAACATAATTCAAGATCTAAAAACTTAATTCTATAAACACTGAAGAGAACATAAACTGAAATGGAGATAGCATTTAAATAAAACCTCAATATATCAACTAGAAAGCTCTGTGAAAAGCTTTACAAGTAGATGCCATCAAGGAGATAGATTATCAGAACTCAAAGATTAAGTAGAGGTTCTGGATGACATAAGAAAAGAAAATGAAAAAAATTAAAGCACTGAATAGGAGCATATAGGAAATATAAGATAGCATGAGAAAACCAAATATTTGAATGAGCAAAGAAGATGTAAAGAATTCCAAGTTAATGACACAGATTTGTCTTTGACAAAATCATAGCAGAAAACTCACTGAAACTATAGTAATACATATACATATAGCTACGTGAAACACACAGAACACAAACTAGAAAAGAACAAAAAATTTCCATAGCATATCATAGACAAAACATTAAATATACAGAACAAAAATATATTAAAAAGTACAAGAGAAAAAATACAAATAACAATAAAAGAAACCTATTAGATAATATTTTATTTCTCTATAGAAACTTCAAGGGCAGGAAAACCCTGAAGTAATACATTTCAAGTTCTAAAGAAGACAATAGTCAATCAAGATTTCTGTATCCAGCAAAATGACCTACTATAGCTGAAAGAAGAAACAAGCAAACAAAATGTTTTCCATGAGCCTAAAAGAAATAACCTAAAAGAAAATAATATCCAACAACAATAAAAAACAACATAAACAGTATACTTAAAACAATACTTCAAAGGGAAGAGAGGAATAAGTACAAACAAGAGACTTTAAAAGGAAAACACATGAAAATATAATAAATTGAAATCTAAACCAAAATTAAGAATGAAAACCAGAAAACATCTCATTCTCTCCCTCATCCTCTCATCCTGTCTCTCTCTCTCTCTCTCTCTCTCTCTCTCTCTCTCACACACACACACACACACACACACACACACACACACACACAAACACTCACACAGAGGAACTTTTAATAAAACAGTAAATACTAACGGCCTCAACACTCTAATTAAAACACACAGACTAACTGAATATATTAAGAAGCAAATGGGGAAAGAGGATAACATCTGAAATGTAAAGAAATAAAATACAGAATTAAAACAAACAAACAAAAAGAAGATTCATCTCTTTGATCTAAAAGAAACTGACATTAAAGATAGTGGCACCTTCAAGTGAAAGGATAGAAAAATTTAAAAATACTCTAGCAAAAAGAAATAAGACACAAGCAAGTGTAGACATTCTAATATCTGACAAAACAGACTTCGAACTAAAACTAGTCAGGAGACAAAAAGATATTTCATTCTAATCAAAGAAGCCATTATTCAAAAAAAAACACAACACTAAACATTTATGTACTAAATTCTGGTGTAAAACTCCATAGATGCTTTAAGTTGTCAAATGTTTTTACTAGGAAATCTCTGTATCAGCCTAGGCTTTTAACTGCTCTGTCTCATATCAGCCACATAACCCCAAAAGTTACTCTGCTTCTGTGTTTTGATCCTTAATGAGTCCTGTTCAGTGTTGCTATACTAGGCAATGAGATGTAGCTTTTATCACTTTTGTTAGCATCATGTATAAATAGTACTATATAAATAAAAGATATCATTGTTGTTATGACTCCATCCCATCTAACACTCTCAATGGTTTATAAGCCATGTATTTAACTCCATCAAGGTTAATGTACATAGTTTATTCAGATATCAGCTGAAATATTTTTTTTAATGAATTTGTCTTTGCTGTCTCTATTCATCTCTTGACTGCTCTTAAAGTTCTCTTAATATACTCATAGCTCACTTTAATGTCTCCTTTGAGCATTTGTCTCACTAACAGACAAACAATTAGGCTACTAGCACTAACATTTCTGTACATTTTGGAAGCCATATCTATTGTTATATTGCACAGAGAACAGACATGACTACTAAAACATGAACATATCATAAGTACTTTTACTACTTTAATTTTTATACACTTTTAAGGCTTAAATATCTATTCTCTTTATCCTTTTTCCTATGAATTATTCTGTTTGTATCATGAGTTTTCAGCATTCTTGGCCAAGAATAATTGACTAAAAATATTTGTAGAAATTTTCCATGGTTGTATGTGTGCCAATGACAACTAAATTACCACTTTCTTCTCTCTTAAATATTAGATTTTGAAATGCAAGTAGATTAACTTAGCTAAGAAAAGAGGAAATAGGCATCTTTTCATGTTTTTTATATTGCTTTTAGATTTCATTTTGAATGTGTTCCTTGAAATTTGCATAATCATTCATGAGTCTCCATACATCTGAATACCACAGTAATGACAGCTTAAGAAATATTGTCTGCTGTTTATTCAAAATGGATTTCAATTATCAACATAGATTTTTATGTATCCACCTGTTTCCATATTTGCTATGGGTTTAGTGTATGATTATGTAAGTTGATGCTGTTTCAGAATATAACACATATATTCTTTAACCTGTGAATTATTAAGGAACTTTGAGTTTGATTTATTGTATTAAATTATTAGTTTGTAGTTCCAAAACTTGAATACCACTCTATATTATCAGTATTTATTCTAGTTATGGTTTAATAAGTCAAAACTGGATAATAGTATGGAAATAGTTGCTGACTCTTGTTCCAATGAAGGGCAAACTTTAATTCCTAGAAAAAATTCGCTCTTCCTTTGAGAGAAGAACACAAATAAATTGTGTATTATTGTTACCTCCCAAAAGAAAAATTTTAACCTGTTATTTGATAGTAAAGACATTGAATTCTATTCATCACTTTACTCTAGTATCTTAGTATTGTAGCAAAAAATCTGCTTTACAGTATTATAAAATTATGAATTCTAAAAACAGTTGTCTCCACTGTTTGAAATCGGGCAGTTCAATGAGCTTTTGTTATCATTTGAATTTGAAGTAACACTTAAAGACTCAAATGCTAAAGGCATAGATAGATTCCCAGGAAGTGTTTAGCACCATTTTATTGTTTGCAAAGAATAAATATCCAATAACTACAAATCAATATCATTTAAATTTCTGTCATTTTTATATTGTTCATGTGCATATACCTATATCATTCTCATGAACTCTTGTTATGTATTCTTCTATACACATATGTTCATTCTTTTGACCACACAAACTTGGTGACTAGCTGTCTATGTTCTTTTGTTTTTCCCCTTCTTAATATTTTTACATACAAAGCAAATGAGATGCTGGTATAGTTGTTTGCCTCTTTCTATATTTTATGGCAAAACAATTCTGTTTTAGAAATGAGAGGTTGGTATGTTTTCTGGGTGATATTGTGGTACGAGCCAGACTAACAAGAATTAATAATGTAATTTGATGATTCTCCTGCTGCCTTCCTCTACCTCCATCAGACTCCTGAGTAATACAGGTAAGCTTTTCTTCCCACACCCAATTTTCCTGCTCTCTGAGTCCTGTGCACCAAGCCAAGCTTCCCTTAGCAATCTGCTCTTCCAGAGGGACTTCCATTCTCCTGGTGCCTTCCCTCTACCTCCACTACACTACTGAACCATATACCTAAGCTGCCCTTCCCCAACTTGTCTTCCCTGCTCTCTGGTCCCTCTGTGCCAAGCCACATTGCTCTGAGCAGCCTGACATCCCAAAGGGACGTCCATTCTCCTGCCACCTCTTCCCCCACCTTCATCAGACTTGAGGCTCATGAACCATAGAGAACTATAGGTCTGGAACCATACATCCCAAGTTTATCCATTTGAGGCCTGGCATCCCAGGAACATCAAAGTTCATCCCATTCCTATATCTTCTAAACAGGCACATCTAGGGACCAAAACCAACCAGATGGCTAAAGGCCCTCAAAAAAATATAATCAATAAGAGCCAGGGCAATAGAATATCTCCAAGGCACAGCTACCCCACTACACCAAGCCCAGGATATCCTAACACAACTGAAACACAAGAAAATAACATCAAATCCAATCTTACAATGATGGAAGAGGCCATTCAAGAGGAAACAAATAAATTCCTTAAAGACATACAGGAAAATACAATTAAACATGTGAAGGAAATAGGTAAAACTGTGCAAGACCTGAAAGTGGAAATAAAAGCAATGAAAAAAACATAAACCTAGGAAATCCTGGAGATGAAAAACTTAGGTAAAAGAACTGAAACAACAGACGCAAGCATCACTAACAAAATACAGGAGACGGGTAGAGAGAATCTCAGGCATAGAAGATATAATAGAAGAAACTGATACATCAGTCAAAGAAAATGTTAAAGCTAAAAAATTCCTGACACAAAACATCCAGGGATTCTGGGATACCATGAAAAGACCTAACCTAAGAATAATAGGAATAGAAGAAGGTAAAGAATCCTAGCTCCAAGGCCGGGAGAATATTCTCAACAATATTATAGAAGAAACATTTCTCAACCTAAAGAAAGGGATGTCTACAAATATACAAAAAGCTTATAGAACACCAACTAGTCTGAACCAGAAAGGAAAATCAAAACACAAAATCTACAGAAAAAAAATGTATTAAAATTGGTGAGAGAGAAAGGCCAGGTAACATACAAAGGCATACCTAGTAGAATTACACCTGACTTCTCAACAGAGACTTCTAAAAGCTAGAAGGACCTGAAAGATACCCTGTAACATCTAAAAATACTACAGGTGTTATCCTAAACTACTGTACCCAACAAAACTCTCAATTACCATGAAAGGAGAAAACAAGATATTTCAAGGCAAATCCAAATTGAAACAATATCTATCCATAAATTCAGCCCTACAGGAAATACTACAAGAAAAACTCAGACCCCAAGAATAACTACATCCAAGAAAATGCAGGAAGTAAGTAACTCCATATTAGCAAAAACAAGGATATCATCACCCCCTCTCTCTGTCACACACACACGCACATTAACACCACCAATATTAAAATAACAAGGAGTAACAATCACTGGTCATTAATATTGCTCAACATCAATAGATTCATTTCCCCAATAAAAAGACAGAGGCTAACAGAATGGTTATGAAAACAAGACACCTCATTCTGCTGCATATAAGAAACACACCTCAGCTATAAAGATCGACATTACCTCGGAGTAAAGGGCTAGAAAAGATTTTCCCAGCAAAAGGAACCAAGAATCAAGCTGGAATAGCCATCCTAATATCTAACAAAATAAATTTTCAACCAAAATTAATCAAAAGAGACAGGGAAGGATACTTCATATTCATCAAAGAAAAAATCTACCAAGATGGTATCTCAATTCTCAACACCTATGCCCAAAACACAAGGATACCTACTTTCATAAAAGGAACATTGCTAAAGCTTAAATCACACATTGAACCCTACACATTCATAGTGGGAGACTTCAACACCCCACTCTCACCAACTGTCAGGAAATCCAGACACAAACTAAACAGAGAAAAAATAAAATCATTAGACATAAATCAGATGTACCTAACAGACATCTATAAAATATTTCATCCAAACACAAAAGAATATACCTCATGGATCCTTCTCCAAATTGATGATATAGTCAGTCACAAAACAAGCCCTAACAGATGGAAAGAAAGAAAGAAAGAAAGAAAGAAAGAAAGAAAGAAAGAAAGAAAGAAAGAAAGAAAGAAAGAAGGAAAGAAAGCCTTGCGTCTTATCATACCACCATGTATTAAAGCTAGACTTCAGAAACAACAGAAACACTGGAAAGCCTACATACTCTTGGTAATTGAACGACTCTCAACTCAGTGAAGGGAAAACAAAAAGAAAAATTAAAGACTTTCTAGAATTCAATGAAAATGAGGCCTCAACATACACAAATTTATGGAACACAATAAAATCAATGCTAATAGAAAAGCTCATAGCACTGAGTGCCTCTATAAAGAAATTAGAAAGCACTCATATCAGCAATTTAAAAATACACTTTAAGTTTCTAGGAAAAAAAGGAGAAGCAACATACCAAAAAGGAGTGGAACACAGGAAATAATGATAATCAGGGCTAAAAATCAATCACCTAGAAACAAAGAAAACAATAAAAAGAATCAATGAAACCAAGAGCTGGCTCTTTGAAAAAATCAACGAGAGACAACCATTAGCCAATCTAACCAAGAGACAGAAAGACAGCATCCAAATAAATAAAATAAGTAATGAAAAGGGAGACATAACATCTGACACCGAGGAAGTATGAAGAATCATTAGGTCTAACTTCAAAAACTTGTACTCACAAAATTGGAATATTTTAACAAAATGGATTATTCTTAACAGAGGAGTCTCACATGGCTGAAAAGCATTTAAAGAAATGTTCAAAGTCCTTAGTCATTAGGAAAATTAAAATCAAAACAACTTTGAGGTTTCCTTTTACCCATCTGAATGGATAAGATAAAAAACTCAAGAGATACCACATACTGGAGAGGATGAGGAACCAGGAGAATACTGTTCCATTACTGGTGGGAGTGCAAACATATATAACCACTTTGGAAATCAATTATGTCCTTTTTCAGAAAACTGGGAATAGTTCCACCTCAAGTCCTGACTATAACCCTCTTGGACACATACCCAAAAGATGATCCAACGTCTCACAAAAACACTTACTCTACTATGTTTATAGCAGCTATATTTGTAATAGCCAGTAATTGTAAAGAACTTAAATGTCCCTCAGCTGAAGAATGGATAAAGAAAATGTCGTACATCTACACAATGAAACATTATTCAGCTATTAAAAACTAAAATATCATAAATTTTCCAGACAAATATTTGGAACTTGAGAATGACATTGGGAGTGTAGTAACTCAGTCCCAAAAGAACATGCATGATATGTACTCACTTATAAGTAGATATCAGCTATAAAATACAGGTACCATGTTATATTTCACACACTCTAAGAAGATACACAAGAAGGAAGGCCCAATTAAGGAAGCTTGAATCTTGCTTAGAAGTGGCAATAAAATAGTTATAAGTGGCAGATGAACTTTAGCCATTCTGACTGGTGTGTGGTAGAATCTCAGGGCTGTTTTGATTTGCATTTCCCTGATGACTAAGAATATTGAACATTTCTTTAGGTGATTCTTGGCCATTTGATATTTCTCAGTTGAGAATTCTCTATTTAGGTTTGTACCTAATTTTTAAAAGGGTTATTTGATTCTCTGGAGTCTAACTTCCTGGGTTAATGGTATATACTGGACATTAGCCCTCTTTCAAATGTAGGATTGGTAAAGATCTTTTCCTAGTCTGTTGGTTGCTGTTTTGTCCTATTGACAGTGTCCTTTGACTTACAGAAGCTTTGCAATTTTATGAGGTTCCATTTGTCTATTGTTGACCTTAGTGTACAAGCCATTGATGTTCTGTTCAGGAAATGTTCCCCTGTGCCTATGTGTTTGAGAATCTTCCCTACTTTCTCTTCTATTAGTTTCAGTGTATCTTGTTTTATGTGGAGGTCCTTGATCCACTTGTACTGAACTTTGTACAAGGAGATAAGAATGGATCAATTTGCATTCTTCTACATGCTGACCTCTAGTTGAACCAGCAACATTTGTTGAAAATACTGTCTTTTTTCTACTGTATGGTATTAGCTACTTTGTCAAAGCTCAAGTGACCCATAGGTGTGTGGGTTCATTTCTGGCTCTTCAATTCTATTCCATTGATCTACCTGTCTGTCTCTGTACCAATACCATGCAGTTTTTATCACTATTGCTCTGTAATATATCTTGAGGTCAGGGATGGTGATTCTCACAGAAGTTATTTTAATGTTGAAAATAGTTTTTGCTCTCTTGTGTTTTTTGTTATTTGAAATGAATTTGCAAGTTTCTCTTTCTATCTCTATGAAGAATGAGTTGGAATTTTGATGGGGATTGCATTGAACCTGAAGATTGCTTCACACAAGATAGCCATTTTTACTATATTAATCCTGCCAATCCATGAGCATGGGAGATCTTTCTGAGATCTTCTTCGATTTCTTTCTTCAGAGACTTGAAGTTCTTGTCATACAGATCTGTCACTTGTTTGGTTAGAGTCACAC
Source organism: Grammomys surdaster (assembly GCF_004785775.1). NCBI lineage: Eukaryota > Metazoa > Chordata > Mammalia > Rodentia > Muridae > Grammomys > Grammomys surdaster. The sequence continues at coordinate 2,458,325 of NW_021604607.1, read as the reverse complement.
CAAGGTATTTTATATTATTTGTGACTACTGTGAATGGTGTCATTTCCCTGATTTCTTTCTCAGCCTGTTTATACTTTGAATAAAGGAAAGCTACTGGTTTCTTTGAGTTAATTATATTATTATTATAACATAATATAATTAATTATTATTATATCCAGCCACTTTGCTGACTTTGTTTATCAGGTTTAGGAGTTCTCTGGTGGAAATTTTGGGGTTACTTAATTATACTATTGCATCATCTGCAAAGAGTGATATTTTGGCTTCTTCCTTTCCAATTTCTATCCATTTGACCTCTGTTTGTTGTCTAATTGCTCTGGTTGGGATTTCAAGTACTATATTGAATAGGTAGGGAGAGAGTGAACAGCCTTGTCTAGTCCCTGATTTTAGTGGGATTCAAGTTTCTCTCCATTTAGTTTGATATTAGCTACTGTTTTCCTATATGTTGCTTTTACTATGTTGAGGTATGGGCCTTGAATTCCTAATCTTTCCAAGACTTTTGCCATGATGGGGTGTTTAAAAACTCAGGTGACAATAGATGCTGGCAAGGATGTGGAAAAAGAAGAACATTCCTTTATTGTTGGTGGGATTGCAAGTTGGTACAACTACTCTGGACATTAGTCTAGTGTTTCCTCAGAAAATTGGACTTATTGTTACCTGAGGATCCAGCTACACTATGCCTGGGCATATACCCAAAAGGTGCTCCAACATATGACAAGGACACACACTCCACTATATTCATAGTAGCCTATTTATAATAGCCAGAAGCTGGAAAGAACCCAGATGTAATTCAACAGATGAATAGATACAGAAAATATGTGACATTTACACAATGGAGTACTACTGAGTTTTTAAAAGCAATGAATTCATTAAATTTTTAGGCAAACAGATGGAACTAGAAAATATCATCCTTAGTGAGGTAACCCAGTCACAAAAGAGTGCACATGGTATGCACTCACTGATAAGTAGATATTAGCCCAATGCTTGAAATACCCACATAAGTCTTGAAATACCCACATGTGTGAAATACACACACCACATGGATCTCATAATGAATGAAGATCAAAGTGTGGGTGCTTCAATCATTCTTAGAAAGGGGATCAAAATACTTATGGGAGCAAATACAAAGACAAAGTCTGAAGCAGAGACTGAAGGAGAGGTCATACAAAGGCTGTTCCACCTAGAGATCCATCCCATACACAGTCACCAAACCCAGATACTATTGTAGATGCCAAGAATTGCATGCTGACAAGAGCCTGTTCTCCTGAGAGGCTCTGCCAGAGTTTCACAAATACAGAGATGGATGCTCGCAGCCAACCATTGGACCTAGCATGGGGTTCCCAATAGGGTCCTCAATCAAGAATTTAGAGAAACATTTGAAGGAGCTGAAGGGGTTTGCAACCCCATAGGAAGAATAACAATATCAACCAACCAAATCCCCCAGGACTCTCAGGGAGTAAACCACCAACCAACGAGTAAGCATGGAAGGACCCATGGCTCCAGCTGCATATGTAGCACAGGATGGCATTGTGGGGAATCAGTAGGAGGAAAGGCCTTGGTCCTGTGAAGGCTCAATGTCCCAGTGTAGGGGAATGACATTGTGTGGAGGCAGGAGTGGGTGGGTTGTTGGGGGAACACCATCATAGAGAAGCAGGGAAAGGGGTAATGTGATGGAGAGTTTTGTGCAGAACCAGGAAAGGGGATAATAATTAAAACGCAAATGAAGAAAATATCCAATAAAACATGTGAAAAAAAGAGGCAGATGGAGTGAGGGAACTAGAAAGGAAGGAGGATGGAGAGGGGATTAGGAGATTCAGGATCAAGTGTGGGAAAGGACAGGACAGATGACTAAATGGCCATGAAAATGAATGGAAATCTGCAAATTACCAGGTTGATGAGGTAAAGACCATGTCCAGGAAGAGACCTGGAATAAGGTAAACTCCCAAGAATCGATAAGGGTGACCTTAGCTGTAACTCACTACATTGCAGATATGGAACCTGAGGTGCCCACTTCCTGTAACCAGACAGGACCCCTAGTCGAGCGATAGAGTCACCAACACATCCACAAAACTTTCAATCCAAAATCTAGTCTACAAGAAATACAGGCATGGAAGAGAGTACAGAGACTGAGGATATGACCAACCAATAACCAAGCCAACTTAAGACCTATCCCATAGGCAAAGCACCAGTACCTGAAACTATTAATGATTCTCTGTTATACTTGCAAATAGGAGAATGTTGTCCTCTGAGAGTCTCCACCCAGCAGCTGATTCAGACAAATATAGACACCCACAGCCAAACAGTGCATGGAGTTTGGGGATTCCTATTCAAGAATAAGAGGAATGAATGTGGGTCCTGAAGATGATAGGAACTCTACAGCAAGACAAACAGAGTCAAGTAACCTGAACCCTCTAGGTTCGCAGAGTCTGAACCACCAATGAAAGAACATACATGGGCTGGATCTAGGCATCCCTACTCATATGTAGTGCAGCTTAACTTTCATGTGCGTCCTGAGTAACTGGAGCAATTATCTCAAAATCTGTTGCCTGTTCATGGGCCATGTTCTAATAACTGGGCTGCCTTATCTGGCCCCAGTGGGAGAGGAAGCACCTAGACTCATAGAGACTTGAAGTTCCAGGATAGGATGGCTATCCAGGTGACCACCACCTCACTAGAAAAGGAGGGAAGGGGGAAGCATTGTGTGAAGGAGTGACCAGGAGAGGGGGACAGTGAATGGATTATGAAGTGAACCGGTTAAAAATGTCTAATTAAATAAAAATATAATTCTGTATGACATATACATATTTAATTTTTGTTTTTAACTTTTAAATTTTTTTCTTATTTACTTATTTAATGTCCATGTATGTTCTATCTGTATATGCAGTTGTTTGCCAGAAGAGAGTAGCAGATTCTAGTACTGACTGTAGTAATTCTAGATGGTTGTTGGCCACCATGCAGTAGCTGGGAACTGAACTCAGTACTTCTGAAAGAGCAGCAGACACTGCTATTAACCACCTAGCCATCTCTCAAGCCAGACATATGTATTCTCAATCAACATTTAGAAACATTAACTAGTTGAGAAGAAAAGGAGGTTGAGTAGTAGGGGAGGGAGATAAGAGAAGGTCCTGAGGAGTAAACATTATTAAAATATATTTTATACATTAATGAAATTATCATTCATTTATTAATAAAAATCCCTAAACCAAAACTAGGGTTTTAAAAAATTATTTTACTTTAATTCATGTGCATGTGCCTATATGTGTGTACATGAGAGTACAGGTACATGAAGAGAGTAGAAGAGGGTATTCTATTGGTTATCCTGGACATAAAGTTATAGACAGTTGTGAGTTGTGTGATGTGAGTTTTAGAAACTTAACTCAGATCATCTGCAAGAAGAAAATATGTTCTTAAACACTGAGCCATCCCTCTACATCATCAAAGTCAAGTTTTCTTTTATTTTCTTTTTTCTATTAATTTTATTTATCATATTTCACATCACACACTCCAATATTACTAATCTCCCTATCCCTCCATATCTACCTTCTGCCTTTGCAACCTTGCCTCTAAAACAAAAAGACAAGAACAACTTATACAACAACAACAATAACAACTCACCATGGAAGTTGTCATGTGTTACAGTATATCTATATTCTTTTGTCTATACAGCTTCACTCGTAGATATTCATTTCAGTGAGTCAGTGGTCTAATTCAAAGCCTCTGGCTGCTTATATACTATCATCACTGAATTCTCTTGGATGTCCTGTTATTGCCCTTTTTCAAGTAGATCCTGAAGCTTTGCATCTACATAAGTGACCCCTTCACAGATGCTCCAGCAAATCATAGATGAGTAGCTGTTGGGGTGGGCCAACTCAAAGCCCCATATCTGGGCCTTAGTGGTAGCTGAATTGGTCAGCCCACTAGCTTTTCAGTATCTACACCATTACAGCCAGTTCTACTGTGCGACCCAGGTAGAGTGCAAGCCCTACTCTTCCAAGTGCTACAGCCAATGAGGGACAGGGATAGCTCTCCTGAGTGCTACAACCAATGAGGGGCAGTACCAGCTCTCCTGAGTGCTGCAACCAGTGAGGGGCATGGTTATGTTGCTTTCAGACTTTAACATAGTTTTGGCAGCAGCCCAGAACATGGAAGTTCACCTGGCCTTTGGTCAAAACCAATTTTTCTAATGCCACAGCTAAGGCCAAATTCTAGAGAAATGTAGGAAACAAACTGTTCAATACTATATTTACAACACTTATGAATGAGATAGACTCAAATTCACTATCTAATTTAGCAGTGAATAATTTAATTTTAGAAGTAACTGAGAAAACAAATAATTGATATATATATATGTGTGTGTGTGTGTGTATGTATGTATACATGCATATATATGTTTCTTCCAATGATACCATCTAGTATGTATTATTGTATTTGAATTTTAAACAATATTTTAAATATGTTTTAATTTAAATAGAATTAATTCACTCCCCCTTTCTTCCTCTAGTTCTTTCCTATCTATGATCCTCAATCCCAAGTTCCCACATTCTTAAGTTGATAGTCTCTTTTCCTTTGATTAACATTGTACATACATAAATTTGTGTATATGAATATGTATGCAAAACTATATGTAAATACAACTTTTGGAGTCCACTTGTGTTGTTTGTATGCATATGGTTTCAGAGCTAACCACTCTGCATTGTTTAATGAAACTAATAAAAAGGTTCGTTCCTAGGAGAGGCAAATTCTCCTTCTTCCTGAAATCATTAGTTACCTATAGTTCTTTGTCTAGGCGTGGGACTCTGTGAAATTTTCTTCTTCCCATGTTAACATGTTCATTGATACTGCCATTTTTTGGTCTTGTTTAAGCAATAGTTTCTAGAAGAGACTGTTTCACAGCAGACTTTTGGGTATTCTTGTTTTTGCAATCATTCTGCCCCCTCTTCTGCATGTTTCCTCAAAAATAAACTCAGGAACTGTGGTCTAGATATATTTGTTGGGGCTGGATTCCTGTCTGTTAGTTTTTATGGCTCTGTAAAGACACCATGACTAAGTCAACTTAAAGAAGTTAGAGTTTATCTAGGGTTTACAGTTTCACATGGTGAGGCCATGACCATCATTATACGAAGGATGGCAACAAATAGTCAAGCATGAAACTGGAGCAGTAGCTGAGAACTTACCTTCTTATCCACAGGTAGGAAGCAGTGAGATCTATTTGGGAAGTGCATTGGGTTTTTAAAATCACAAAGCCTCCAGTGAAGCACCTCCTCCAAAACACCACACCTCCTAGTTCTTCTTGTACAGTGTCACCAACTGGGAACCTAGCATGCAAATATAGGAGCCTATGAGGGCCATTCTCATTTACATTGTTACAGTTCTGCACAATCTGTTGATCTCTGCATTGTGCCCAGTTGTGGTTTTCTGTGATGGTTTCCATTTGTTGTAAAGCTTAATTTTAAAACGTTCTGAGAGAAAATTGTAATATAGGCTAAATTATTCAGTTGTAAATTATTTTAGTGTAAATTATTATTGATCTGTTGAGGCAATACTTAATTTTATGGTACTAGAAGAGATCTAAAGATTGGTGTGGTCCTTACTTTTCCTTATTTTCTTTGCAATAAGCATTGATGGACAAAACATTCTAAAATCAAAATAGTTTAATTGGTTTCTTATTCCATTTAATCAACTCTCAGGCAGAATTCCACAAAGAAAGTGTAATATATGTACAAAAATGGCAGACAGCCCTAACAGTGGATGGGGTTAGCTGGAGTTGAGAGGAAAGTCTGAGAAAAAACAGTGAAGATACTTGAGTATTATTATGAAGAAGATTAATGACAACATTCAGTGGAATAAAGACAGTAATGATAAAATGTTAGGAGCCGCGTCCTCCATCGCAAGATGGCGCCGGTTTCCTGCTTCCTGGTTCTTCTTGCGAGCCTTGCTTGAATGTGCTCCTGCGCAAGGCGCAAAAACCAGTATGCTAATTTGGCGACATCATAAGAGCCAATGAGTGTGCGGCACATCTCCTAAAGTGCTATATAAGCCACAAGCTTTTGGGGCTTGGGGTCCCTCACCTCACTACCATCTAAGAGAGCTGTAACACTAAAAGAGCTGTAATAAAAATGCTGCCAGAAGAATCCTGAAGCGTGGCGTTCTCCTTTTCGGCGAGGCGGCGCCCCGCAACTGGTGCCGAAACCCGGGAACGAAGCCGAACGTCTCGGAGTTTTATCCAGTTTCGAGGGACCCTGTTGGCTCAACAGAGGATTCAGAACTGGCTGCGCGAGAGGTCTAGATGCTTTTCTGCAAGGTATGGTGGATCCTGTCTATTTTGCTATTGCTATCCCCGTTTGGGCCGTGGTAGTTCTTGTGCTCTGCTTCTGTCTTAACTGCCATACACAAGGGAAGGAGTGTACTTGCCCTCCGTGTATTCAGGAGCTGTAAGTCACAGGTAGATAACTGTGCAAGCTCGTTCCCTCTAAGCAGTATGGGTAACCACCAAATGAAGCCGCTTCTCTCAGCAATGCAGGAGTTGTTGAGTGAGCGTGGTTTAAAGGTTCCCGAGAAAGTGTTGTGTAATTTTCTGCGAGATGTGGATAGAGTAGCTCCCTGGTTTGTATCCACGGGGTCCTTGTCAAAGGGCTCCTGGGGCAAGCTCGGCGGAGATTTGATTAATGAAAAGGAGAAGGGAAAGTTAAGACCAGGCACATGGCCGCTGTACAAAATGGTTAGAGCCTGTATAGAGGATGCAAAATGCCAAGATAAGGTAAGAGAGTGACAAAAAGCTTTGGCAGAACACCAGGATAGCCTATCAGAAGCAGAAAAGGAAAAGAGCGCTAAGAATAGAATGAAGAAAAAAGAAGAAATTAAAAAAGAAGTAGCTACAAAAGTGGAACAGAAAGGGCCTAAGAAAAAGTTGTACCCAGTGTTAACTGAGTTTCAGAATTTAAGAATTAATGACTCCGCCTCTGAGGAGACGTCCTCGGGGGACGAAGAAGATACAGAGGATACCGACACCTCATCCTCTGATAGTGTGTTAGATCTTGAGGAACAGGCAGAGTTAGATAAAGAAGCAGCTCGTTATGAGTCTGAAAGATACGGGCTGGATTTGCCTTATGCACCGGGGTATTCCCCATCTGCCCCACCATTGGAGGAAGTAGTTAGAGTTAAAAAGAAAAAACCAAAAGAGAGACAGGAAAGACTGCCGTCCAATTCTCTTATTACAGCTAAGGAGAGAAAAAAGATAAGAGTAGCCTTTCCTGTATGGGAAGATGCTAACCAAACCAGGCAACATTCACAGCTAGATTTAAAACAATTAAAAGCGCTGGCCGAATCAGTACAGACTTATGGAATCAATGCCTCTTTTACTCAGGCATTAATAGAAAGACTTGTGGTCAGTGCCATGACACCAGATGACTGGTATAATACTGTTAAGGCTTGCCTGACTATGGGACAGTATCTAGATTGGAAATCTATTTTTCAAGAATTTTGTGCTTCACAGGCAAGACAAAATTTAGCTCAGGGGCATCCACAATGGAACTTTGATATGCTTACAGGACAGGGACAATGGGCTATCAATCAAACGGCCTACCCTGTAGAAGTATATGAGCAAATTAATAAGGCAGCTGTAAAAGCATGGAAAAGCCTACCTAACAAAGGACAGGTTTCAGGAAACTTGACAAAAATTATCCAAGGGAACACTGAGCCGTTCTCAGACTATGTGGCTAGGATGATGGAGGCGGCAGGAAGGATTTTTGGAGATCCTGAGATGGCCATGCCTCTCATAGAACAACTAATTTTTGAACAGTGTACTAGAGAGTGCAGAAATGCTATTACACCTTGGAAAGGAAAAGGACTAAATGCATGTATGAAGGCTTGTAGAGAAATAGGAGGACCTCTATCTAATGCTGGATTGGCAGCTGCTGTTTTAGCGGCTCAGAGGACCTCTAATGTTAAATGTTTCAGGTGTGGAAAGCTGGGACACATACAAAGACAATGTAGAGCACCTGGCACTACTAATAACAATCGTCCAAAGGTGCCTGGAATGTGTCCTAGGTGTAATGTGCTATTGTAGCAAAGATTTTCAGAGCCTATAAACATAATTTCAGATTCGCATTATGTTGTAGGAGCTGTTAAACAATTAGAAGTGGCTGATTTTATCCACCCTAAAAGCATGGTTGCTGAGATATTTAAAGATATTCAACACCATATTCGCAATAGGTGTCACCCATTTTTTATTCAACACATGAGAGCACATTCATTGCTTCCTGGGCCTATGTCTCAGGCTAATGCTATTGCTGATAAAGCCACTAAAAACCTATATTGGGTAAGCTCGCCATTAGAAGGTGCAGTTGAATTCCATAAACTCTATCATGTACCAGCTAATACCCTAAGATTAAAGTTTCATTTAACTCGTGCAGAAGCGCGAGATATTGTTCTGAAATGTACCTCCTGTGCAGAATTCAGACCCTCTCCATCTATAGGGGTCAATCCCAGAGGTCTGCAACCTCTTCATATCTGGCAAATGGATGTTACACATTGCAATGCCTTTGGAAAACAAAAATTTATTCATGTATCTGTGGATACATGCTCTGGCATCATTCATGCCACCCCCCTTGCCGGAGAAAAAGTGTCACATGTTATTACTCACTGTCTTGAAGCCTGGGCTGCTTGGGGCAAGCCCCTTCAGCTGAAGACTGATAATGCACCAGCTTATACATCTAAAACTTTTCAACAGTTTTGTCTGAGGCTTGGTGTCCGTCATATAACTGGCTTGCCATATAATCCTCAGGTACAAGGGATTGTGGAACATGCCAATGGCACGTTGAAAACTTATTTACAAAAACAAAAGGGAGGAATAGGCCCCAACATGGGACCTAAGACATCTATCTCCCTAGCCCTATTTACCTTAAATTTTTTAAATCTGGATTCTGATGGACAATCTGCTGCTGACAGACATGTGGCTCCAAGTCCTCAAAAAGAATATGTTAAATGGAAAGATATCTTAACTAACCAATGGAAGGGCCCGGATCCAGTTTTAGTGAGATCCCGGGGAGCTACCTGTGTTTTCCCACAGGATCAAGAAAATCAAATCTGGATACCAAGCAGACTGACCAGAACTGTGAAAGAGGACTCACCAACCCCTGAAGAAAATGCTAAAGATCCTGCTGATGATCTGCCTGCTTGAGAGAGTGATAAGTATACCATTGTGGGCTGTGGTAAGATCATGGCCAGTTCCCATCCCAGTACATTCCCACTCTAAAGTACTGCCAATGTTTACATCATCGAGCTGTCAGCTGGAGGCACCATGTGCCATACCTTTAAACAAAGAGACTATCAAGTATAATGCATCAAAATTTAGATTAAATGATACCTTGTGTTTCACCATAACAAACAGGGCAGAGACCCCATGCGTTGTACTTCGCAATGCTACATTGGGACACTGGATTGATCCACTTGGAGATTCCCAAATAGGCACTGGTGTCCTGCTCGAGGTACTCAATAACATAGTGGCAGGACAATCTGAGGCCAGTGGAAATACATCTAATAAAAAACAGTCCCCTGTGAATATCACTACATTATTGCTAAAAAGTAAGGTAACTATACTTGAATGATCATATTGGCAAACCAATAATGCCACTAATGTCAGAGTGTGGCCATGGTGCCCTCCAGATCAGTCATTTCCACCAGTGTTTACGCACTGCCAATCTAAAAGGATGCCTAAGGTAGAAGTATCTCAAGGCTTCACCTTATCGCCACCTCTAAAAAGGATGGCTATGACAGGAAATAAAACAGGGAAGGTAAACGAATGGCCATTTTATCAATGGGTGTTGACAAATTTAGCGGGGGCTGCTACCAGTTTATCAGCCTTTGCAACTCTAGGTGAGTCACAACATGACATTTGGAATGTATCAGCAACCAGAACTGATACTACACCAGTGATATTGAATGATATTAAATATAATAACTTGTTGGCAAATTATTCAGCCAAAAGGGCAGCAGTTTGTGTTTCGGCTCCCTTCTTTTTTATTTTAGCAGAATTTAAAAATAAAAGCAGCATATTAGATTGTGCGAATGTCACCTGCCATTTGACAGAATGCTGGAATGGGTCCGCATCTTTAGCACTGCTGGTGCGGGTTCCGACCTTTGTCCCTATACCGGTGGATGCCGATCCCAATAAATTTCCAATAATCTCCTTAATTAGAGAAAAGAGAGATTTTGGCACCACGGCGGCCATTGTGACGGCCGTTGCAATGTCGGCTGCTGCAGCGGTGACTGCGGGTATTGCCCTAGCCAATCAAGTTCAAGCAGCAGAAACAATAAATAATATAGTGAATGCCTCCGCAGATGCTATGGTAAAACAACATAAAATGAATAGCCATTTGATTTCTGGGATACTGCTTGCTAATCAGCGAATAGATCTATTACAAAGCAAAATGGAAGAAATTGCTGATATTCTTCAAGTAAGCTGTGTAAGTCATACTAAACACATGTGTATCACACCCTTGAAATATAACAATGAGTCTTTTACAGAAAGTACTAAATTATCTAATTTTTTACAAGGAAATTGGTCACAATAGGCTGAGGAGCTACAAGAAGAACTCCTGCTCACGATTGCTGTTTTGAATGGGACCAGAATAAATCCGATTGATGTTGAAGACTTCACTTCCTGGCTCACGTCCGCCTTCTCCTTTTTTAAGGAGTGGGTGGGGGTAGGAATGTTTGGCTGTATGATCTTTGGGGGAGTGCTGATCACACTCTGGTTGCTCTGCAAATTTAAAAAACAACATCGTAGAGATAAAGTACTTATCACTCAAGCACTGCTTGCCTTAGAGCAGGGAACATCCCCTCAAGCTTGGTTGAATATGCTTAAACAATGAGACACTATCATTCAATGGGATACCCTGAGGGCTCGTGTTCCCATTGCACCAGGAATCCTGAGTGGTAGTCCTCTACACTTCCCAGGGCTCGGGTTCCCATTGCACCGGAGATAAGTGTGGAGGGTCTCACAACTGTTTAACTGCCTTGAACGCCTTACTGCTAGAACAGTGGGCTTGATCGGCGAAATAACAGTTGGAAAATTGTTGCAGCAATTTAATAAAAAAGGGGCAGATGTTAGGAGCCGCGTCCACCATCGCAAGATGGCGCTGGTTTCCTGCTTCCTGGTTCTTCTTGCGAGCCTTGCTTGAATGTGCGCCTGCGCAAGGCACGAAAACCAGTATGCTAATTTGGCAACATCATAAGAGCCAATGAGTGTGCGGCACATCTCCTAAAGCGCTATATAAGCCACAAGCTTTTGGGGCTTGGGGTCCCTCGCCTCACTACCATCTAAGAGAGCTGTAACACTAAAAGAGCTGTAATAAAAATGCTGCCAGAAGAATCCTGAAGCGTGGCGTTCTCCTTTTCGGCGAGGCGGCGCCCCGCAATAAAATCTACATTTAAAAGTTTTGTTGATATGTTTCGGGACATGTGCAGATATGACCTGAGAAGAACAATTTGGAATTGAGAATTGAAGCTAAAGTTGCTGGAACCAGAGGACATAATGGATGTTTTAATGAGAAAGAATAATAAGCAACTTCTGGATCTACTATTAGTTATTTTCAGCAGATGAAAAATACGAATATCAAATCTTTTTAGTTATATGAGATGCTTCCATACACTTGTGCTTTGTAGTAATACACAAATATATGCATATTAAGTGTTCATTATATTGATTTTGTACATTTCTGGCATAATAATGACTATTACATATGATTACAATGATTAGCATATTATAAGCTTGAATGGTATACAACATTGATAGATTAATCTATTGATCATTAGCAAATGTTTTCCATATTGATTAGACTGTTAAGTACTATCATCATTCATTCACTAAACATTGAAGGTAAGGAGTTGAAGAAACTTAAACCCCACCTTTTCTGGAGGTAAGAACAAAGGAAGTGTATAATTTGAAAGGAAAAAACCATCAATTTTCATGTTCCTTCTTCAGAAGGAAGAGATTCTGGAGAAATGTGACAATGAAGACTCCTCACTAAGAAAAAAAACTGCTGCATTAAAAACTTCCAACCTACAGTAAGATGACTAGCTCAAAGTAGATTCTACTTTAGTTAAATGGACTCTGAACACGGTATAAATGAATATTAGATAAATAAAAGCCAGCAGTGGGGTTCCTGAATGAAAGACACTCATACAGCCTTTATATTTGAGTATGCCTTAAGCAGTTCAGTAGCTCAAGCCACAGCCTAACCTCCATGCAGTTAATTCTGAGTTATTACTTACTAATTCTATGTTTTGCCTTGGCTGCTCTGGACCCAGAGGACTGCCCAACTGGGCCACACTCTGAGCCACACAATCAGGGCTCCGTCACATGGCAGCCAGGCTCTCTGTCCTACACTGTTCCCAGGCATGGCATCTCTCCTCTCCTACACACTCTCCCAGCATGGCAGCTCTCTCTCCTTTTCCTCTCCTGATCTATAGCCCATGAAAACTAAACTGTGCTGTTGTTTGCTGTCATCATTATTTACCAATTAGAATTAACTGTGGGAAGGGTCCTTCAGTCTCTTACATGATGTCACTCTCATGCAAACAATTTTGGGGACTCTAATTAACATTAGAATAAAGTAGCATTAGTCTGAACCCACTACAGAACATTTTAATTTATTACTTTTAGTTTATCATGCAAAAATAACCCTTTCAAATTGTTATGTACTTTCTACGAAGTACATTATCTGTAAAGGACACATTTAGGTTTATCATTATCAAGGCATGTCACATTGACATTGTCAATAAATTACCTGGGTTTGGACATGCTGTGAACATGTGTCTCAGGTATGATCAGATGAAAAAGGTACACAAACAACTTAAGACAAAGAAATGTATAGTTGAAATGTCATATTGTCTCAAAAAAGCCAACAAAAATAGGGTAAGAAAACTGTAAAAGTCAGAGATACAGTAAAAGCTATTTTGTATACAGTACTTAAAATTGTCAGGTACATGTAGAGTAAAGAAAACTGAATTAAAACAGTTAAGGAAAGAACTCAAGAAATTCCTGGCAAGTTCAGCTAGTTACTTAAAATATTACCTTTATATGCTTTATAACTCACTTTTTACATTTACTTAAATAGGAGGAGTGTTCTAGTAGAGAATAAATCACTTACAATTATTTCATGATAAGGTACATGAAGGTGGTCATTCGCTGTCAAGAGTTTTGAAACTCTGCATGTAATATGAAGTCCAGATATAAAAATAAAGTTTCTTCTGCTGGCAGAGTTTAACAATCTAGATAATAATAGAACATGTAAATATCCAGACTATCTTTGTGCAGCTATCTAAAGTTATATGAAGACATTTTCTGAGTTCCCTGATAAAATTTATTTTTATCAACTATCATACAGTATAAATTTCTGTATCTCTGCAACCTCAACACCAATGTTATGCTATTTTTAAGTAGTCAGAGACTGAAAAAGGCAAAAAAGATGAGTGGTTTATGAGAGAAGGGCTTTGCTGTGGAATTTATTGTCTTATTTGCCAGTGGTTTAGTCCTAAATGGCTTGAGTGTAAAATGAGAGATAATATTCAGCACCACATTTCAGCAACAAGGCCAAAAACACTAATCAAATTGGTAGGAAGAAAAGATTCTGACCTTCTGAAGGAGCTATAGACACCAAAGAAATATAGTAGATAGACACATCAGATACCAGAAGTAATAATTATGGGTTTATTTGCATTTTATGTTGTATTTTGTGAATAAAAAAGATGAATGATTGATCTTCAGGAAGAGTTTCAATTGTTTTTCAAATTTTAGATGGTAAGAGTTTGAACATGTAGAAACTCAATGGGGGCATTTCAGCTTCAGACATTTCCATGAGTCACTGACATTCTAATGAGAATCTATGGGTTGTTTCTCGTAATGAAGTCTAATTAAACAGTCTGAAGCTGATATGGCCAATTTAGATTATCTGTGACCAGGATGTTTATTTCCTATTGGAAATAATGCTCTACATATCTGTCAATCTTATATAACTTTTCTTCAGCTCCTGCTAAGTGGTGCACATTCAGTTAATATAGAGAAACATACTTCCAGAACACAACTGATAAGTTCTGTTCATTTTTACTGACATGTCACAAACAGAATCATTCACATCTAGATGTAAAGTATTTGGGGAAACTAGATATGGCCACTGTGGCAGACATGTGCCCTTCTAAAATCTGTTATACATGGGAGTAGTATACTAAATCTTTAATGGGGAAGTAAGAGTGTTTTTTCCATAGTCTATTTCCCACTGCTTCCTCAAAAGTTCAGATCCTTGCTTTGATAATCTAACTACAAAGTAAGAAGCTACATGAAGACTTCATGAACAGTACTGTACACAGATGCAAACAAGGGCCTCAGACTTGATGTAACATTGGTATTTTTCTCCTTTGCAGAAGTGACTATTTTATGAGAAATAATAGACTTATTCTGATATGCACTTGACACAATTGGGCTCATCATATTCATGATATATCAATAAAAAAGAAAATGGAGCCCCCTACACACACACACACACACACAAACACATGCACACAGTCCAATACAGAGTTATGAAATGAGGATGGCTCATGAGAACTGAATACTGTTCTTTTGAAAGAAAATGGGAATTTAAAGAAGATGCTGACTTTTGAAAAATCATTAAATTCTACTGTACAAAAGTGATTGCAACTCCTTTTTTGTCACTGAGTGAAGTTCTTGAATTAAGCCACAAAGTAACTTCTAGAAATTCACATTGTGATACTTGTTTTCTTACCACTACTCTACCCCAACCCAGCACCATCATCACTACCAACCCCACCACCACCACCACCTCCAATATCACCACCACCAACAACAACAACACAATACCTTCACCTCATCCCACCTTCACCACCACTGGACCACCTCCACTTCACTCCATCACCACCACCATCACCACTACCACCCCTTATGGGAGATTTTCCTTGTCCTCATTTTTGTGATCAAAATATGAGAAATTATGTTGTTCTTAGAGACTGGCTAGCTAGTGCAGTCTACATCATTCTGGAAAAAATTTAAGGGCAACTAGAGTTTTCCTTTAAGGGAAAAGAAATTAAAAATAATGTATCCTATAGTTCTTTGGAAATAAAATTCCTTAAGTAATTAGTGGGCTTCTAGTCAATTATTCCTGCAAATAGCCATAAACAAGCATCTTACCAAAATATATTTGTTCATAAGTCCTTTTTTCTTAAGTCATAACTATTTAAATTATTGGTCATACTTATTCTATCTTCAATTTTTATTTATCTTTAATATGACTTTCACCCTGAGGTTATATTCAGTGACTAAAATCACCAAATGAGATTTGAATAAGGAAAGACTTAATGCCACAACATTATCAATAGTATGGCTACCTCTGCAGAAGCGCCCTTTTTAATAGCTTTTATTGATGTAATGTGAGTTGAACTATAAAAGGAGGCACAAATTAACACAAAGCAATTTTCTCAGGTTTTCTGGCCAATTCCAATAGAATTTTATAGGCTGAAATTTAATTTTGCTTCTCATATTATTTTGGAAAATAATGCCATGGAATAAATGTCTTCACAACTAAGATCTACAGCTGGTTGCAATGGCCTTTCTTTGCTGACTTTCAGCAATCAGAAAGACATGGTAACATATTTCAGATTATATTAGAATTGCTCTTATGACTGTTATCTGTATTACTCAGATGATTAAATATTTTTAATAATGTAAATTAAAGTACAGAAGTACTTATTCTTTCTCCATAACTTTGTAGACACGTATCATCCAAGATAATTGCAAAGGTAATTTTAAAATTATAAAATAAATATTTATTTCAAATTGTTAATATAAATTAAATAATATTAATCAGTTGTAAAATGATAAAACTCATATGACATTTAAAATAAATAAATATATTAAAATATAATTATAGTAAAATAGTATATATTAGAAAATATTAACTAATGTAAAAATAATAAAAATAAAAGAAAAAACAAAATTATTTAGAAATGAACAGAGTCAATAATTGTTTATCATAAATTAGAAAACAGTCTGCAAAATTTCTAGTAAATTATGAGATCATTAAATATCAAGTTGTACTATCTGAATTTAACTAATGTATATATTAAGCAGCAGTAAGACATTGTTTCTCATCCCCTCAAAAAATCATTCCTGACATGGTCAAAATCAAATACACTGAAGAAATTCTTAGGAAAATTAACATCATTACTATTCATTCAAGAAATAGAATTTTAGGTCTGTAAGCATGAAAGAAATTTGTCAAAATTATTTTCACAAAGTAAAGCTACACTTATAGGAAGCCAAAGATTTCAGCTACTTATTTCATGGAAAATTTCTAACCTATGTAGTTTCTACGAACTAAAGAAAAAGGTTCCTCAACAAATATAATTGAGCAAGGATTGCTTTGGTACAGAACATAACAAAATATTTAGTTACTAAAAATAGAATGATAATTTCCCTCATGAGCATAGATAAAAGTAATTCTAATTAAATTAACAAGAACAGAAAAGCATAATAATTTCTAATTTAAGTCTCAAGGATGACAATTTAACATTATAAAGTATAAAGTTAACAAGTATATTTCTCGTGATTTATAAAAGCAACAACAATCATATTCTGGTGGAAAGGTAATATTTTTCTCTACAATAAAGCATCATATGTTCTCATAGATTTATATTTGAGCTCTGTACAGGAAGAATCCAGGAATCAAGAGTTTCCTCATAGCCATCATGAACAGGAAGTCTGGTTCTCCTACCAACTGTATGTAGTTATTTTCATGGTTTCTTAGAACTCGAGACATGTTTCACTAGTTGCTGGATTGCTCAAAGGGAAATTGATCTGTTATTGAAGCTGAAGTATATTTATAGGGACAAGAGAGTCTGGAGCTTCCTACTCTTTCATGTTAATGACATTTATCCCCATGACAAGGTTATCTTCTCACATTTGTCTACACCAAACCTTATAAATCCCTACAAGTATTCTCATTAAAAACTTAGAAGATGGCATTGGTCTGAAAACATCCTTATCAAATACATTCTATTTGTGCTGAGTATAAAAGGAAATGAATCCTAAAGAAAGGGAACAGAATATTATAAGCTTAGTTAACAAATGTCACCAACTGCTCAACTACAAATGCATTTCTCCTCAAAAACAATAAGGGAATCAACTTGAAGTGCTTCACATTAGAGTTACAGACGTAGAAGCAAACGTTTGTTGTTTTATCACAGAGCAATATACTCTGAAATTCTTTGTGGCAAACATTGTTAAAGGCACTAGAGGGGTATCTTACTTCTCTATTGCACTGATGTTGTTTTTATTGACTGCTATGTTGGCAAAAAATATAAGAAATATATTAGACGCCTTTGTACAACATGAGTTTGATAGAGAATACATTACTCAACTCAAGGCAATGCTGTTTTCGTAATGTGTCCATGTGCCTATTATAAAGTTCAAAAATCTCTCTGAGTCAAATATCATATGCTCTGTGCTTCACTAAATCTGTGTCATGACTAAGTCTCTTAATGTATCTGTGTTCCAAACATTATTTTTAAACAAGTGGAAAACCAAATCTAGCCTTACTTTACTAATCCCAAATATAATATAGCTGCAAAGTGTATATCTTTCCATGTTCAAAGAAATCTTCAAGTAATTTATTTCTCAGATTCTGAGTTGAAAGTGGCCATCCTACTTGTCCATTCCTAAATAGATCTTCTGTCACCACTTTCTTAGTAAGGAGATGACCACAGTAAGTGAAATAACCCTTTCTCAAAAAGATGCGTCTGACATCTTTCTTTCATAGGGAGAACCTAGGGGAAAAAGGACAGAAAAGGAAGAAGATAAGTATTTGGGGAAGAGAATGGTATCAACAGGAAAGAAAATAAGAAAGAATAGTGGTGTATATTTGTATGTGTGTATGTGTGCGTGTGTGTGTGTGTGTGTGTGTGTGTGTGTGTCTGTGCGTGTGCATGTGGGTAAGCAAAGTACATATTTGTGTACTTTGTATACATGAAAATGTCACAATAGAGCCCATTATCTTATAAACTATATAACTTATTTGTATACACTAATAAATATTCATGGAATTTTACTGATTTAATTTTCACTAATAAATAACTGTCCTATTGCATAGAGAATTGTATATAATGTGACTTCTTTTTTTACTGATATTGTCTTTGCTACCTTGCCATTTTTCTTGTTGACCATTCTATTTAATTTTTCTGTCGTTTTACTTTTTTCTTGGATTCTGTTTAGACTTTAAAATATTTCTTTTATGTGTATGGGTGTTTTGCATATATATATATATATATATATATATATATATATATATATACACTCTCCAGCACACACACCTCTCTGTGCTACCGAGGAATAAACACTCAGCTTCACATGTTTTAGATTACTGTTACACTTTTGAGCAACACTCCACGCCCTTTGTATATTGATTTTTAGAATGTAGTGATTACTATACTATATCAATTGCAAAATATACATGATCTAAAATAACCTTTTGGTAGTTGGAACTGTTTTCTAGTATATCCAGGATATGAATTCTATTAAATTTCTATGACTTTTCATTTTATAATCTTTTCTATACTCTATGTTATTTATCTTTTACCTTTATGGTTTATTAAAGAACAACAGTGATCCCAAGTGTATATGGTATGTTTCAGTCTTCAGGTTAGATGTATGCATGATCTTAATAGGTTGTAACCAACATAAATCAAAAGACCATTTTGTTCTTTTTCCCTCTGCCTTCAGTGCTGGAAATTGTCAGAGGCAGCCTTGCTTATACCCTGAAGCGTTAAAATCAGCCACAGGCCTAAGTCAGCCTGCTAACACAAAGTCTTGGGTCTCTGTGGAAAAACACTGAAAGAGATAGCTGTAAGATACTGTAAACAGGTAGCTTTGGTGGAAGTTTACCAGCCTGGATAGGAACAAGTCGTCATATGTCTTGTTGGATATTCATAGACCTTAGGTAGCCTTGGTGGATAGTACCAACTTAGATAAGAACAAGTGAATCATAGGCAGAGTCATAGTGGCCTGTCTCCTGAACCTTCACTCAGCTGACCCTCTGTTCTGGAAGATATCTGTACTCCCCCTGAACACCTACGCTCCCTGGACCCCTGTTTAATGCCCTGCTGGACAGGGCAGGAAATTGTATCCAGAATCTGCCACATTCAATAAGCACTGTACACTGCACTAGAACCTCCTCATCCCCATACTTACATATTGGTTTTGAGGATAATTGCATAGGCTTTCATTAAATCCTCATTGTCTAGAAACTCTTTGTCCAGTATTGCTTTGCTCAAATATGATGAGCTTATTTATTTATCTGTTTCTCTTTCCTCTTTCTCAGAGTAATGTATGAGTGATTTATTCCTGTGTGGTTTCAAATTCTTCTTTTTCAAAAACAAATGGTAAGCAATGTGTGTTGTACATTACAGTGTACCACATATTTTTTAATGAAGCAGCTATAGAAATCCCAGCATGAAGGGGTTATATGGTGTCTTAAGTGATGAAGGCTCCAAAATGGATGAAGAGAGTAAGCCATTGGAAAGCCAAGATGGGGATGACTATATCTGGTGCCTCACAAGGTAGCTTGCATGATGGATTGAGTTGCTACTAGATTTTCTGTTAATTTGCATAGGCTCTAAGGCCCTGATATAGTCAGTAATTTTATTATGTGCAAATCATGATTATTTGTCTTTAATCTGATGGTTATTTCTTTTTATATTCAACATAATATTTTTATTTATTATTTGGGAGTTTCACGTAAGACATCTGATCACATTCACTTCCCAATCTTCCCAGGTTCCATCCCTCATACTCTTGTAATCTTCTCCCCAAATAAAATGAAAACACCAAGTCTAACTTGTGTTGCCCATATACTTACTGGAGCATGGCCAAACTCCCAGTGCCCAGCCCCTTAAAGAAGACTGAGTCATTCCCCACCTCTGCCCCTGCCAGAAGCCATCAATTATAAAGGGTTACACTTCAGGATCTCTATCACAATTTTCAAGAATTTTCTTCAATTGTTTCCTTTCTAGACTTTTTTGGGGGGGGACAGGGGCATGTCATAAGCAAGAGTTCCCTTGCAACCATTCTTCATTAAGTTTACATGTAGTATATTTGGTGATCATTTCCTTTTTTAAAATATTTCTTTTATTTCTTGAGACCAAAATATAATTAAAGAATATCTTCCTTCCCTTTCCTTCCTCTAACTTGCTCCCACCACATGCCCCTCCATAAAATTATCAAATTGAAAGCTTCTTTCTTCATTAACTATTGTTACATAAATATAACCTGCTTAATCTGTATGTTACTTATATGTATATCTTCAAGGTGAACCATTGGATATTGGGTAACCAATTAACTTTCTCCTGAGGTCACTGCAGAGGTTAGACTATAAGAACCAGAGGAACAAACGGTTTACTGTGAGGTTGTGTCTCCTAGGAAGAGCAGAAGCTACACCCATAAAGTCTCACCAAAATGACTGCCTAAACACAAACTGAACAAAGTCAGTAATAGATATATTAAAGTGGACAATAAAAGCCCAGCTGGCCTTCACTCTATACAAAGAACTACATGCAACTAAGGAATTGAGATAGGGTCATTTACTTTTGAAAAGTTATCATAATACAGCAGATATTCAAGAAATGTGACATGTCAGTAGTCTAAGATTGATAATATTCTTAGATAACATACTATTTGAATCCCACAATTATTTCTGTTTTCTACACCCATATAACATTTTCTGACTTAAACAGATGAGTTTTATATGTGTAGATACATCTGAACCAAATATATTTGTCTCTTACTTTCCACCTGCAACATCCTTCATATGTAATATACTTTAGATTGAATGCAGTAATGTCTTAGGAACTGTGGTGATTCTGAGACATGAGATTATTAGTTCAAACTTTAGAGAATGATGTATGAAGGCATGTTGAAGCTTTTGAGTAGTTCGGATGACAGAGGAACATCACTTTCCAGATCACTTCGAGATCTTGAGTCATCATGCAGCACAGCTTGAGTGTAGACAGGCTTATTGGAGCCAGAAAGTGAGTTCTGCCAGTCCTTGTAGCTGCAGGAAGGCCTGTCAAGTAATGAGAAAAGATAATTCTCATTCTCCAGTTCTGAAGTAGTCTTTATCTATGAATGAGTAGCTCTTAGGATGAGAGTCACCATACTGTTTTGAAAATAAGTAAAGAAAATCTTCCGTTTGATTTTTACTGTAAACTTCTTGGATCCTCTGAATGACAGGACAACTGAATTAACATCAGTGGTGTTGGTGATCACAAACAGCAGTTTGAGATACAAATAAAGAAAACTTAGGATAAACAACAGTCCCATAGCTGAGCCTCATCCTAGTCTACATGTATTCGCAGTACACTTCCAGTAATTGTTGACATTAAGATTCTCTTTCTCGTCTTTTTTCAGTTAACACCCAATTGTATATTGCCAAGTTGTATAATAGCTGAGATGTTCTATAATAAATGGTACATTCCTTAATCATTTCCTTTAAACTATCTTCATATAGACAAGGGTTGAGGGCTAATATTCTAAGCTTTAGGCTGGTTTATGGACTAAATAATATAATATGTCTTAAATTTGCTTTCTAGTCAGAGCATCTGTCTACTTTATAAAAATTTATAAATTAAGACTGTCAAGCATACTTTACAAAGATTTGATTTATTAAAATTAGAGAATGTAAGAGATTCCTCTGAGAATTACAAAGTAGGTGCATATTCTGTCTACATTTCACTCCAGAATCTCATTCATTGCCCTAGAGAAGATTGCTCAACCATGGTTAACTATTTTTTTAACTGCATTATTTAAAATAATCACTATGACTTAATGACCTTGTGTTTATTAAATATAATGTCATAGTTCTCATCACATATATCCATTATGTCTTATAATATCTCTCTTGAGCTTTTTCCACCTTACTAAATGTTATGCAGGTCATGTAAAATGGCCTGAAGTTCTTTTCTACTTACAAAGTCTTTTTCATGTGTCAGTTGCTCAAGCTAGCTCAAATAACTACTGCTCACTTCCGCAACGATTGTATGCAATGATTTACATGAAAGATATTTGTAGGAACTTCACTTATCATTGTCATATTTTATTTATAAAAGGAAGATTAAATGGCAGTTTGACTGACCAGAAAGCTTCTGATAAACTAGAACTAAGACTATCATATATATTTACAAATATTTTAGAAAATAGACACCTGTAGTTTAATCACTAAATCAAATCAGACTACCAGAAAATAACTATGAGAAGATATAAGGCTAAATTATTGCTGTTATCTGGCAGATAAGATTCTAAATGGTGAAAGAACCCATAATTAGCAGATAATAAATTTTTATTTTCATCCATTTCATACTTTTCACCACATAGTGCATATATAATGTCATGTTCTGTTCCAAATTAAAACTACATTAAAGTTCACTATCTATTGATATAATGTATCAAAATATCACCATTCATAAGTATTTATTAAGTAGTTTGATACAGATACAATTACATGCAATTCTATGAAGTGTCATTTTGGGGTTCTTAAAGGCCACAAGCTGCAAGCACTATAAATATTTACTAATAAATCAGTGTTCTCTGTGATTAAATTATTTTTTGCAATGCTATCTGACACAGAAAAAAATAACACATATCCCCCTCAAAATGATTATTTTAGAATGGAATAAAGACTGAAAAGAAAACAGTGAATGGACTCTTCAACTAAGGACACAGAGACCTAACCATGAAATGAATGATTTCAGGATACCACATCCCAGACAAGGACGGCTTTGCTTAGCCTGATGGATTTCCTTTTAAGATCTGGTCATTGTGTTGGCCTGTCTCTGAGTAAGTCAGTTTCCTACCAATATTCTATGTACACAGTGGTTCTGCCCTGTTTGCAATTGCTGAAGTATGCTCTTAGTAAAGCTCCCCTCCTGCTGCTTATCAGTATATCAACCAGCAGTTGTTTAGCTATTCAGTAATTCCTCTGCACATCTTACCAGAAATCCCTCTTCACTACGCATTGCATCCGACACTGGCTAACTTCCAGGATCTCATTTGTGAGTGATCCCAACTCACCATTTAATTAAATAGTACTTCCTATGCAGCTTCTTTGGAAACCATTTATAGAGAATTGAGCCATATGAGCTCTCACCACTTAGTAAAACATTACAGATTTGCAGACATTCCACTTCATTCAAAGTTGGAGACAAACTGACTAGGCATCACATTCCTGGACCATCAGAACATATTGTATCAACCTGTATAGCCTGCAGACATTTTTCTTTACACATGTATACTTCTATTCTCTAAAAATTGCTTTTGGCTCAACTTTTAAAATTTAGAAGGGCCTTTAAGCCATACATCTAGCCTAATTTCTCTGCAGACACACATGGATCTCTTTCATCTCAGACATATCTCCTGCTTTAAAGATCTCCAAATATATAACCGTGTTTTACTTGAGATAAATATTAGACATTGAAATAGAAATATAAAACATGAGCTTGATACTTAGAGGAGGATTGTGGGAGCACACTTGTAACACTGAAGATTATGGAGAGTCTGTGAGGAGGGACAATCTCTGAGGACACACTAATTTTGTTCATCACAGCAAACTTGTAAAAGGGGATTCAAATGAGCATGACTTTCAGTTCAGAGCAGCTCAGTAGTGCTCTGTGCTTTCTGTTAGCCAGTCTAACGCCCCTCACTAATGAGCTACAAGGTGAACTGGACAGCATCCCAATGAAAGACAACTGGACACTAAAGAGAAAAGGAATGTGAACATGTTAAAATAGCAGTGTTCATACATTCAGTGATTAAAAGAAAACAGAACACTGAGGGAGTGCTTGTTTGCAGAAGCAGGAGAATGGCTTGAAGGAGCACCATTAAAAAACAAAACCAAAAAAAAAAAAAACCAATCAAACAAACAAAAAAAAAAAAAACAAAAAACAAAACCAAAAAAATCTTCACAGGATTTTGAAAAGGGAGGCAGAGAACTGTCACTGTGTGGTTTGGATAGGAAACACAGGTCAGTATTCGTACAGCAGAGCCTCCCAAGCTAGGAATGGCTGGGATGATCTTCTCAAAGTGTCAGAATGCAGACAAGTACCATCTCCTGGGGTGCAAAGCTGAGAAGATGCACTCAGCATAAAAGCAGTAGGTAGGCAAAGTGACCTGAGCCAGTGGAATTGGCAAAGTCAGGTGTGCAGTTTACACTTAACCTCCAAGATTGTGATACGGATGTCTTTGAGGGCAGCTTGGGCAGAGCATCGAGGTAGAAGAGTTGGTATTAGATAGAAGGACAAGGAGGAGAAACTGTGTGCTGAAAATGTTAGGAAATAAAACCAGCAGAAGTTGCTTCGGTAAGTGACTAATTCAAACAAGTTTGTTTTCTTAGAAGAAAACATGTCAAATACTGTAACAAAGAGATAGCAAATACCCAGTAGTTGGTTTGGCTACTGGTTAGGCAGGATTTAGATCTCAAGTACCTCCTGTAAATCAGTTATACAGAAGCATTTCCCACGTAACCATATGGTGAGTTCACTCAGCAGTGACATTCCTCTGGGGCTCTTAATTGGATGTACCTTACACAGTTTATTTTTTTTAAAGATCAAGATGTTTTTTCTTTGCTAAATGGTCCTAGAGGATGGTATTGAAGCCACTCTGGTTAAAGTACAGAGCAGTCTTGTGAACTCAAACATTTAAATGTGGAACAATGTCAGGACTCTAGATTACCTTTAATATATCAGGCATTTAGGATTTAAGTGTGAATATGTTAAAATAAAATTCATAAAATGAAGATTTCACTATTGACCAAAATAGTAGGAATTTGGTTGCAAAGGTGGTATTGCTTCAAACACTTTGAACACCATTAATCCACAGGCAAAAGTCTCTATAGTTATTTTCTTTTTATGCTTACAGTTCGTTCTTTGTGTTCACATTTAAATAAGGTTTATATTTATAGATACTTTAAGTTCACGAGAAGCTTATAAAAATCTATTTCTCAGATGTTAATGCCATACACTAATAATAATGCATGTGTGTAATTAAGAGAGAATCATGGTTCCATGGTTAAACTATGACCTTTAGACCTCATTTCTCACAACTGTCCTTTTTATGTTGCTATATACTGTCACAACCCATGATGCATCACTACTTTTCTTGACTTTGGACATTTTGAGTCTTGAACAGATAATTTTTAGAGTGTTTTATTGCTTGGACTTGTCTGATGTGTCTGTCATGACTGGACTAGAATTCTGAGTTTACCGGATTAAGGCTACGGAGATGAGTGCCCTTGCTTCTTACCAGAAGCTGTGTAACAGTGTGACTTACTTCTACATGTGTTAAATGGGATTATTTGGTTAGGAGAGATTGTTGCCACAACTGGACATTGTAAAGGGGCTTTTTAAAGTTTTAAATTCTTTTGGCATTCCATGCTTTAGAATCGATCATTAAATGGAACCTGTACCCAGTGTGAGGGAAGCTACCTTGCATATCCTGGAGGAGGAAATGTCTCTATCAGTTGTTTGGACTTACATGGAGTGCTCTATAAATTACATTAGTCTCTTCTCCCATTTAATTATACAAATATATTCAGAGAAACTTATAAGTGCTGTCTTTTGCCACCAAACATGCTAAAACAAAGTATTGTAAGCTGACTTAATTATAACCATGGTCATTTATTTCTCACAGTTACAGAGCTTGAGAACCCAAGAACATGATACATGGTACAGATAGACTCTGTGTCCATGGAAGCACAACCTTCAGCTCATAGACACACATCTGGTCATTTTTCACCCTATCCTCATATACTACAAATAGAGAAAGGAATCATCTGAGACACTTCTGTCAATCCTAAAACCTCTACCCAACTGACTTATTATTTTACCACAAAGGCCTTATTTATCACAGAAGCCTCAACTCTAATTCCATGTGGGCTTACACAAACTTTCACTCTATAATGGCTGTGTTTTTACTCTGAATAACCAACCAATCATTTCATATGTATATGTGTATGTGCATGTGCATGCATACACACACACACACACACACACACACACACACACACACACATTTGTTGTTGATATTGAACAGGATGATCTACCTTTTTCCATTAGGATGCTTCATGCTTGCTTTGACCTGCCACATATTTGGTTTCAACATTTTCTTACATTTCAACTGTTTATGATAACACTTGAGGGGCTAAAACAGGAAGGATATAACTTCCAGGGAAGTCTGGGCTATATTACCCTGTCCTCAGATCTAGACTTTGCATTTCTCCAGGGAATCTAGCTCTTTTTATTGGAGATCAATATTTAACAACCAATGTCTGCAAGGACTGCTTGCTGAAGTATTTGTTTCCCATTGTGTATCTCCTGATTTTAGATCAGACCATAATGACAATCCTATCTTTGTTATTCTTCCTCCTAAAAATCAGTTTTGTAGCTTGAGGATGTTTTGGAAACATGATTTCCTAGCTTCACCATTGGAGACAAAATCTCAGCAAGTTTGTAGGTGGGTAATCAGTAGTGTTCTTAGTGCTGATGTTGCTATGTACCGATGCAACTCAGTACAGAAAATAATTCAGGAATTACTATATATGTAGTTGATCTCCTCTGTTTTCCAGTGGTACAGAATGAAGCCCAGAATCTATAGCTCAACCCAAAGCCACACAGAAAAAAAGCTCCAGCCCATCAGCTATTCCATTGCCACATACCCTCAATGTGTGTTCATCAATATCCTTTGAGTTGATGAATCAGTCCTGGTCCTTGGAAGCTTTAAAAAGCCTATGCTCAGACCTTCTGGTTTCAATGATCTCAGTGGCAAGTTGCAGTCAGATTTTTTTTTTAAGTCATGCAAAGGGATTAGTGAGCAGCCTGGGTTAAAAACTTTTTCAAATGAATAAGCCAGATATATCTGGGAAAGATCCTGCATAGAAAGCTTCCTTTCTTCTGACATCTTCAAGTAACGTTATCTTTCTTATTATACAACTTGCCTGCTCAGTTTCATCAGTTTACTTTAATAAACATTTGTAACACCTACATCATGCCCATCTACTAGGAGGAGAGCAAAATCAGGGACAGCAGTAAGTTAAATTCTCTTCCCTTCCAGAGCTTTGACTTTGTCAGAGGAGCCCTGGTATAACACAGATCAGTAGAGTAATATGTGGATACAGGTGAGTGAAGAGCTGCACAGAGACCAGGAAATGTTTGTTGAAGGAATGAGTCTGTGTTAGCTTTGTACTAATAATTTGTTTTCTGGCTGAGCAAGCAGTGCCATACTTCCAAGACTTTATTTCCATCCATGAATGACATTAACCAAAACTGTAGCTTTTCAGAGAATCTAGAATTCTTATTACTTTTCCTGAAAAGCCCATTAGAATTGTGTGTTAGCTAACATGGTTATCGGCCTAGGTCTTGGTTTAAGCTACCTCAAGCAGGAGGCTAAGCAAACCATGTTAACAATGACTCCAGCTGTAGGGAAACTTATGTTATATTTAGGTATCTTGAGTGAAAATTGCTTTGTCCTGTCACTGGGCAACGCTTTTATTACTGTTTTTACTGCTGGTAAATTAGATTGCCTGTTGTAGAAATTATGCATAACTATCCTGTTTTTAATATTTGCTACTCTAATCATTTCTGTAATTATGATTCAAAAGCACTGCTGCAAGCTGTTCTGAGGAGGGCTACTTTACTGTGTTCTAATGATGGTATCTACAGAAAATTCTATTCTCAAAGGCCCTGCTAGCGATAGTCTCCCTGGTGATGTGAGGCAGATAAGCTCCATCGGACACTGTTAATGAGTTGGATTTATGATGATAGTGGTTCAGTATGACACATTATTTGAGGATTTGAATATTTAGATTCCAGCCTTTTGTATATCTTTCCCATCACTTGGTAAAAAAAAGAAACTTGTTAGAATATGTAGCCAATAAGCTTTGTAAAGCAATACTGTTCACACATCACCTTCTCTTGTAAAAATTCTCTCTCAAGTGGAAGGTTAAGCCATGAACTGCATACCAGCGACAAGCTAAGTGATACTATGTGTTGAATAAATGATGATTATTAACCAAGTAGTGACTGCCACATTAGTTCTGGGTATTGCATAAAATGGGTTGATTCACAGTTTTCACAGAGTGACATGATGTCTCCATAGCTGTTGGTTTCTGCATGAGCTCCTGATGTGCTGGTTTCTTTTCTTCCTGATGCATGTTGTTGTCAGAGGAGGGCCATGTTCATTATATGTAAGTACATCACTTTCGAGGAATTAATCCAGTCTTGGACACTAGCAAAAACAGGTGTGATTCGTGGGTTTTCCAGGATTTCTTCTTCTCAAAGTTTGTCCTGTATCTGCTGCCTAAATCTTATGGTATTTAGAGTCTTTTATATGAGCCCTGGAGAAAAATTGGCTCTTTTCTTGTTGATGTTATGAAATTCAGTTATTACTGAAACTAACATGGTAAATTCCTGTGGATTTATATAATTGTATTTCACTAAATGGATTATGTTATCTTGCTCAAAATGAAATATTTCACCTGTGTGTGTAATGAGTTGTCTGAAAATGCAGTATGGGACTGAGAGGCTAGCAGGCATTACTAGGGACTCAAGCCTTAGCTTTATATTATACAATTAAATGATTTATTTTGTTTCTTTTTATACTTTGAGCTGTAATTGGCAAATGGTAATTATATATATATGCTAATGGTGTGCATTGGTAATTTGAGATGATGTATGTGAAATGCTTAGCACAATAAGTTGACAGCTTGTTACATTTGTGATGGTTAATTCCAATGTCAACTTGACAGGAGCTGAGACCTCAAAGGAAACATCCTGCTGGGTATACTTGTGGAGAGGATTAACTGAAGAGGGAGGACCACCCTCAAGGTAGACCACATCTTCTGATTTGATGCCCAGTTACAAAGCAGTTAGAGGCAAACAGTTGGCTTTTCTTTACTTTTGGCCTTCCAGAGTACAGTGAACATTGACTCTCCAGGAGCCTTCCAGATCTTCAACACTAGATTGGAACTCTGAAATACCCAAATTTCTGGGCTTAGGATCACCAGGTTTCCTGTGTCTTCAGGCATATGCCTATTTTTTGACTATTCAGCACAGATGATGTAAGCTAATCTAGTACTTCCTTTTTTATTATATATTTCACAATATGTTTTATATATTAAAATAAATTATTGAGGATATATATATATATATATATATATTACACACACACACACACACACACACACACACATTTCGTTGGCTCTGTTCATTGAGACAATGCTGCCCAATGCATGGGTGTATACCTTGCAGGGGTGTACTTCTGTATATATTGCTAAGAACATTTAAGACTTACTCTCCGTGAATTTCAATTATTTAATGTGGCACTTTGAACTATAGTCATCTCTACAAAAGGCAAGCATTCTTTCTGAGCCCTTTGTCATACTAGAAAATATACTCATGCTTCCAACCTCATCAATATCCCCTTCAACTCTACATTACTGCACAAGAGAGTAAAATAGGCTAAAGTATAGGAGAGGACATCAGAATAAGAGGGCAGAGCAAAGGAATCCTGTGTAGAATTGCTTTCCTACATTCCTGGAGGCATAGAGCTTCTCTTCTATGAGTGGTAATTTTCCTGAGACACTGGAGCATGGATGGATGGATAAGAGTCCTCAGAGCTCAAAGCTGGTTTTATCCAAATAGATCAGAAACACTTTGTATATCTTGGGAACAGTTTTATAATCTTAGCGATTTGGTAAGCGTGACAGGTGGCATGCTATATGTCTATGACAACATCTAAAAGCCCCTTAGATGAAACTGAAGGAGCAGTGGCCACCATGCAGTCACCTCCTGACAAGTCCCATTGAAGTTTGAAAGAACCTTTGAAACTATCATCTGTCCTTCTCTCTGTCTACTTTCTCTCTGAGTCTCTTTCATCATATTTTGAACAGTAACCTGTGACCCTCTTTCTGATAGTTTCTGATGTTCATCTACCTGCATTTTCTGTTTGTTTCCTCTCGATTCCTCTCCATTTCCCTTTGTATATAGCTTTTTGCTTGAATACATTTTTGTTTCAGAATATAGAAGAAGGTGAAAATACATAGCATTTTTCTTCAACTGAAGAAATGTTAAGATAAAACAAATTTTAAGTGGATTACCATTCCTGTCGAACACCTCAACATCTTTTTATATATGGCACCCTTTCTATCTTCTTCTGGCTTTGGGAAATGATGAAAATATTGACCCAACTAACACAGCAAGAATTGATGAAATCCATTTACAGGCATTCACCTTCCAATTATCCTTTGTAAATTCCCTGCTATGAACAGTGGTATTCTTTTGTCTTTCTTGATTCTGTGTCACTCATCAGTTTTCTCTCTGCTTATCCATAACTAAAACTAAAAATTTTCCATGAGTTAGGTCCATGACATCATTCAAACACTGTCACCTAGGTAATGGAATGATTACCATAGCAACAGAGTCTTTATCTTTCAGTGCCCACAAAATTTTGACAGATGGTAAAGACTGAAGATTTAAAACAGGACTTAAAAGTATTATATCATGGTGGTCAAAGTCATATTAATATCTTAGAAATTAGTTTATTTCATAAAGCTTAAATTGAATATGAGTTGTTTATCTGAAGTTACACTTTGCTTTTGTGGAAAGGGATATTCTCTTCTTTGAAAAACTGAAATTTAATCATTAATTGCAGAGGTATTAATAATATATTTAGAATATTGTAAAATTTTATGACAGTATAAAGAAGGCTATTGTAGACTTATCCTAATAAACTAATCACTTAAGCATCTCTGATCCTTGCAGGTATAACCTGTATCTAATGAGAGAATTAAAAAAATATTCTCCTTGAATTTTTTCCTACATGTGTGTATGTGTCTAGTATTCATTCATATGTACACATGTAATTGCTCCCGTAATCTCTCTGCTCTTATGTGAGAAAAGCAGGGATTGTTGGGGGTGTCTTCCTCTGTTACTCTACCCTTTATATTTTGAGACATGATCTCACACAGAAACTTCGCTAGAAAGACTGTTCAGCATGCTCCAGGGACTTGTCTCTTCTCCGAAATATTTTTCTAGCACACTAGCTCTATAGTTACAGATATATGTTGATATGCCTGGATTTTATGTGAATGTTAACAATCCAAACTTAGGTCAAAATTGCTTGAATGAAAAACACTTTATTAACTGAGCCATCTTCTCAGTTCCTCTCTCATTTATGCCTATATAAAATTAAAGTGACTTAAATCTTCACTTTGCTTATGTCTTTGTATTGTATATATGTGTGTGCATGTAGTTTTCTTTTTAAGTAAGGCAAACTCCTTGTTCATTTTTCAGGGGACATTTTAATCAAATGAATTTACCTCGAAGTTAAAGAAAAGCCAAAAGGTCACTTACATATCTTTATGCTGTCACCCACACAATAAAATAAAAACATGATAATCAATTTAATTTTTCACTCTTACTTGATTCATCTCTGAGGAAATTACTATTTAATAGAAGAAGGAG
Source organism: Grammomys surdaster (assembly GCF_004785775.1). Classification (NCBI taxonomy): domain Eukaryota; kingdom Metazoa; phylum Chordata; class Mammalia; order Rodentia; family Muridae; genus Grammomys; species Grammomys surdaster. Next base: position 2,426,759 of record NW_021604607.1, on the reverse strand, counting down.
GCCCAGGAACATATCTTTTGTTGTACAAATTTCAAAGCAGTTCAGAGTGCAAAAACAGGACAAAAATTTGAGCAAAAATAATGTTTGATGATAATATATTCTTGGCTTTTTCAGTAACCAAAGCTTAACTTTACTAATAAAATCATCCTGATTATAGAAAGAATCACTTCTCCTAATAAGTGAGAATATTTATATTTATTTATATTTATATTTTGACACAGTCATTTACCAAGCAATGTATAATCTCAATATCCAATGAAGGTCTGAAAAAACAAGTACAATATACTTATTAGACAATATTTTTGACTAGAACTTATTGATCTGAAATTTTTTATTGTTCTCTGTTCATTGACACTAATATAGAAATCTGTAAGGTGATTATTTTGTTAGGTTTTTCCTGGAAAAAAAGCTAAGAAGAGAATCTTATCCACACACTTCATTCTTAAACAAAAAATAGTGCTTTGAAATATTTCTTTGGCCACAGTAAAAATCTGATGTCTCCTTTTGTTCTTCTCTCAAAAGTGATAGATTTATGAAAACTCATGAAAATACAGTTATGTATGTGTATCTGCATATGTGTCTCTGTTTGTAGTTTTATATGTGTGAAAAAGACCATGTTAATTCGCTGCCAGATTTTACTAATTGAATGAGAAAGTCTTTATATTCTCAGGAAAGTAAATTAAAGTTCGTTTCATTCATAGAGGACTAAGCAATCCCAAAGTAGTCATGAGAACATTGAAAAAAGTTAGTCATCAAGAGGTTACCTGCACAAACGGACAGTCTTTCACCCTGTTCTGACCTTGCTACAAGCAATCAGAAGTTAGAATATAGAGTTTAAAGAGACAAAAGTATATTTGAGTATTTGAACTAACCACTTACTAACGATGAGACACTGTTTCTGTTCAGGCGTCTTATAGGGGAATTAGAAAGCTAAAAGAGGGATATCTACTTAGGATTATTTGAAAATTATTTCATTTACAATGGATATAAATTATTTAGTATAGAATCTCTTACAAGATAGATATCAACAAACACTGATGGTTCATACATATTTTTCTATGTTCCATAGAAACCACAGCTCAATTGTGAGTTACACCTGGTTTGAGTTAGAAGAGCAAATGATCAATTTAAATCCAGTCTGAAGTATACATCTCAAGGGGAGTGGAAACAATGGAGGCTAATAAGCAGCCTCCTGGTGAGATGCTCAAGAGAGCCCCTCAAGCTTATTATCTCAAGGATGTATAAGACATTTGAAATGCCAGAAAGGAATCACATTTTCAACTAAAATCTCTATGTAGTGGTTCTCTCATTGGGGAAAAAAGAGACTCATGTTAGGTACCACATTAAGATGAGTGAGATGACCCCGGACAGCACAGCGAACCATGTTACCTTCCTCTGGACTTTCCAGAGAGCAGCCTGTTTCTGATAAGTGAAAGAAAGAATTATGTTCAACAGCCTGATGGTCACAACTCAGTTTTTCAGGACAAAAGTGAAAGTAGGCAAAAGAAAACATGTTGTTCCAGAATCTGATAAATATGTGTAAGATACCAAGCAAGAGGCTTTGCTGATACATTTGTAAGATGCACCCTAAGTTTCTTTATGATTGTGCTGTCAGCTCTTGTCTGTCAAAATAACTCTATGTCTCACATAGAATGACAGGGCAACATTCTACTTGCTTTCATCCATAAACAAGTCTGACCTGTATCCAAGTAGGATGCTGCAGTTCTTAGCTTACAATTTTGTAACTCTGCCAGATATATAGCTTATAGATTCTACGCACTTAGTTTCCTCTGTAGAATAACACAACCTTTGCCTTGCCACCCTCCATTAAATTTCTATGGTCAAACACCCTGCATTCAGAGTGTGCATTAAGCACTCAGTGACTGTGTTCACCCTTATATGCAAGTGCAGGCAACAAAAGTAGAACACCTGAGGAGAACACTAATATAAAAGAAGTAGCAATTCAATGCTCACCAATGAACAAGAATAGTGGAAGGACTGTGAAGGCAGGAAGAGCAAATGTTCAGGCTAACCTTAGATATTCTACAGTGTGTTCAAGGCCAGCCTGTGATACATGAGACTGTGTCAGCAATAAAAGTAAGTAATTTGATTAAAAAAAAGTTGAAAAATAACCAGGTAAAGACTAAACATGATATAAGTGAAAAATTAAAAAGTAGACTAAAACAAATGGAAAATTATAGCAAAGGAAAAATACTGTGAATACAAAATATATTAGAAATAATTTAATAGAGAATTTATATAATGAAGTTCAGTCAAGTCTCAACAAATTAGAAATTGTTAGAACAGGAGCAACAACCAAGATAATGAAAGAAACAGCACAGTATTACAGAATTATTATAGGAGATTCAGTCTTCAAATGAAAGAGAATATATTCTGAAAAATAGAAATAGAAAGTAGAAATAATTGTAAAATGAATAAGTCAGAATATTGTTTAGAATAGTAGGAGTGGAGTTACACTCTTAAAAGAGCATGTTTTCCAGCATCATGAATAAAAATCAAACAAAACAATAAAAAATTCACTAAGATATATCATCTTGAGATTTCAGAAAACTCAAAATAAAAGAAAAATCTTAAGATATTCTAGAGGAAGAAAAATAAGTTACAAAGGAAGAGGATTAAGGTCCGCATCACCTGTTAAATACTTGGTAGCTGAGCAAGCTTAGTGTTTCATGCTTGGATTTCTAGGCTAAAGCAGGAAAATTGCTATGAGATCTAGGCCAGCTGATTCTACAGAATGAGCTTCTGTCTTGAAGTAATAAACGTAGACGATGCAGGTGCCACTCCAGCTCCACACAAATAGACTGAAAGAGGTTACAGGTGCCCTTGTTTTCTGTAGTCTAAGTGTAGTTTAAGGCTGGCCTATGGTAGCAAGGATGGGGTTGAAGGAGTGAGAGGAGAGGGCAGTGGTAGAAATCCATCCATTCTGTCAATTCCCTTTGACCTCTTCATTTCACCATGACCTCTTCTAAAGATGAAGGGAAGACATGGATTATTTAGAGAACAAATAGAAACAGTGTGAATAGAGAATGGGAAACTCTTAAAGATATGATCTAAAATAACAAAGAAAATGAGATGAACTGAATATTTTATGTTCTATAGTCATATTAATAATGATTAATATTTGTTAAATCACCCTAAGATAACTGCTTTAGAAGGGTACAGTGATGACATGTCATGTGGTGCTGGGAATTTGTATGAGTGAGATAGAATGGTTGGAGATGGACTTTGAAGAAATAACAGCATATGCTTACTACTGATTTGATGAGAAAACTTAACTACTTAGTCCTTTAGAAATAGTTTTCAGGTAACTGCAGAGACTTTGAATGTACAAAATTAGAAACAGGAGGAGGAGGAGGAGGAGGAGGAGGAGGAGGAGGAGGA
>NW_021604607.1:2390135-2423257 GCF_004785775.1 Grammomys surdaster | reverse complement strand
GGAGGAAGGGAGGGAAGGAGGGAGGGAAGGAGGGAGGGAGGGAGGGAGGGAATTTACAGTGGCAAGTTTTCTAAGTAACTCCGGTAAGGGGTTTGGGGGCATGTTGTGGACTGACAGGAATAAAGCTGACTAAAGTATAATCAAACTGAGAGGAATATTATTGTTTCGTGGCCTCTGAAAATAGAAAGACTGAGAACTCATTAATTATTTCAAGTCTAATTTGGCATTGATATGTATGTATAGAAGAATAGTACAGGAAAGAAAAATCACAAGCCAATATTCCTCATGAATATTAACACAAAATGCCCAAACAAAAATTCAGCAGTAGAGCTTGGGATACATTTGAAACTCAGAATGTATAACTTCTATGTCGGTTTTATCTTGAGAACACAGAACTACCTTTAGATTTTAAAAATGATAGAATTCATCATATAAACAGCAGATTAAAGGTGAAAATTCAAATTGCCATCTCAATAGCAATGCAATCATACAACAGAATTAGTAATAATTCATGACTTAAAAATTTTTAGGTAATCATTAACAGAGAATATCTTTTACTAATGAAATGTGTATACAGATCTTAAGCCAAACCATAATAATATACAGCATAAGAAGCATGCCTCTCAACTGCAAACACAAGACAAAGAACCCTGCTCACACTGTTTCTACGCTATAATGAGAAAGATTTCCTTTCCTGTATAGTTTGTCAAAAGAAATAATTAAAAGTACACACTCTGGAGTAAAAGAAACCAAATGGCATTATGTACAGATATTATTATGGTTACCTACATAGAACCATAAGAGAATCTGTATGCAAATGATCAGAATTAATGAGCAACAAGTAGGTATATAAGATCCGTATAAAAATAAATTGCATTTCTATATAGAAGTAGCAGTAGTAAATGTATTTGAAGTAGATGTCTGTCATAGGTAGCAGATATTAAAGAATCCCAAGATTAAGTATAAACAAAGAGGCTCATGATTTTATGGAGAAAAATCATAAAACCTTATTACTAGTTGAAAGATATTAAAGATGACCTACATAAAATAAAATAGCACGTTCATTATCAGTTTCAATCTTCAGTACAGCAAATCTCATTAAAATTATCTATATGTACAAAGAGAAACTTTAAAGATCACCACAGAGATTTTAATGAAATTTGAAAGGCTGATTTTAACAATTAATTTAAGGAAAAATATCAAAATTAGCAAAACATTGTTGAGGAAGTAAAAAGAGGGACTGGCACCATAATAAATCTTATAAATGATATTTAATTACTACAGAGTACTGGCATAGGATCATGCTAATAAGCAATTAGAATAAAAAGATTACAAAGGCATACAGTAAGAAACTAGACATTTGAAATAATTGAAATTTCAGTTCAGTTGGAAAATAATTTTTGAAGATTTTTTAAATGAAACATATAATAAAAGCAAAATAAAACCTTTGATGCCTGATTCACACAATGTCCAGTATAAGTTTAAATAATTACATGTTCTAAAGGTAAATAGTAGAATATAATAAAAGAAAATATCTTTGTCACTTAAGGAATAGAAAAATATTTGATAGTATATAAAATACAAAACACAAATAAAAATTATAAATTATAAAATTACAATTACAAAAATTATAATTATGAAAATTATAAATATATTAATATTTTAATTCAAATATATTATTTAATAAGCATAGAAGAGAAGCTAACAATAGGAAATATCCATAATCTCTAATTACCAAATGACCACAAATCCTACACATCAACACGAAAAAAGCTTAAAGAAATAATTATATATATGAAGTAAATTATATAGTATTAATTCAGCTGAGTACATGATGTTTAAATTATGTAGAAAATGGAAATGTGACAGACTACAGACCACAGACACACACATACTCACATATCTATTAGGAGAGTGAATGAATTCATTAACCTTTTAGGGTACAATAGTAACATGCAAAGTTCAATGTTATTTCTATACAGTAAAAGTATATAATCTTAAAAAGGAGATGAGAAGAAACACTTCACTGAAAACAGTTGTTAAATATTTATGGGTAAGTTTAACACAATATGTAAGATATTTCAAGTGAATATCAAAGGATCAATAAACAAGTGGAGGTGATATAAATAACTAAGAAGATGCCCATGTTCAAGGACTGGAAGAAAGGCATAGCGAGAACAACCTTCCCACGCTGTGCTCTCCAGATCAGTAAAGGGCTGTGAGTATCAATGACACTTCTTATAGAACTACAAAAACAATCTTGAATTTGCGTGAAACCATTAAAAGCCTTAAATAACCAAAGAATCTTTTGAAAAGAGTAACACTGGAGGCACCATACTACATGACTTCAAAATATATTTCACAGTTCCACTGATAAAAACTGTCAAACATAAAAAGAATTCTAGCATTAAAAAAATACACAGTGACCATTTCCAGCAGATAATATTTGACAGATACTCCAAAGACACACAATGGAGAACTAAGATCTCCTTTAGCAATTCATGTTAGGAAAAAATAATATCCATATGCAGAAAAATGAAATAACATCCTAACTCCTAACAAATACAAGAATGACTCAGAATGAATTTGCAGTATAAACATAAGATATAAAATTGCATGGAGCAGACACTTGCGGCATTGTTCTGGTCATAAGAGCTTTGCTTTCTAGGTGTAAGTTCAAAGGCAACAAAAGCAGAAATGTATACAAAAGATTACAATAACCTAAAACATTTCTGCAAAGTACAGGAAAAAAAAACAGTAAGGAGAAAGACTCAAGAGCTATACACCTGAGAGGGGTATCATATTTGAAAATACAAAAGGAATTTGATTTAATATCAAGAATAACTCTATTTAAAAATAGACAAAGTATCTATGGAACTATTAGAACAGAAAGACTCGTCTATGTGTGAATTATTATCAGTCCCCAAGAACCCCTCAAGGAAGCTCGTGCATCAGGAGCCTAGGGTGTCAGACTCTGATGCCATGCCCAGGGGTCCTATCCTATCTTTCTGCTGTGAAGCCCTTGCTCTTTCACTGTTGGGTGACTTTTGAACATTACGATGCTCCAGCTTTAGCTTCTACTTTCTCTTTTAAAACTCAACTTATTCCCTGGCAGCTGTATTTTCTTTATTATTGCTAAGTGTGAACTAACAAGGGAAGTTACCATATGACTATCATTTTAATAAGAATGGGTTCAGGTAAAAATATCTAAAATATCAGGCTAAACTGGGGAAGAAAAATGTTATTAGGAAAATAGGATATTTACATAGATTCAAAGTGCCCTTCCACAGAGTTATTTATTAATTAATCACTAAGAATATGTGGAGAGATCACCCCTTGTCATACAGAGACACTTGGCAGCAGGTTTATTCAGGTGGTTTTCTCCATCACCAGTGAGGACAAAAAGTACTTCATGTCCTGAAACAATGCACAGCTAAAAAAAGAAAATATCAGCTATGTATTATGCTCTTGGGAGTTTCAAGCACACTGTAAAACTAGTTAGTCTATCATAGGCTTAGATTTTTCAAAACCTTCTTTAATAGGAATTCTTAAATGCTTCAACCTTCCTTCTAGCCCCGTGACCAATGGTAGGGGAGAAAGTTAATAGGAAACAGGAGATGTCACCTGTTTAGCAGTAGTTCCTTGGGGAGATTCTAAACATGTATCAACAGCAGCAGTCCAATTGGCAAACACCAACATGAATCAGTAGTGGCAGGTTGATCCAGAAGAAACCACCAGGTTAGGGTGAACACAAGTTCATGGAAGCAGCAAGAAGCAGCTGGAATACCACAAGAAGTATTTCAGCACATTTTTCTCTAGGATGTCACAAGTGAAGATCAAGGAAGACCAGCAAAGCAGTGCAAGGGCAACCCCTCACTGTGTGTGTGAAATATATTTACATTCTTTCTAAAGGCCATGCACCTCACAGTTGTCCACTCCAGCAAAACGTCATATTCCCTCTCACAAAACAGCTTACAGGAAAACACAACTGGTCTGCTCTCAGCAAAACATCCTCTCATAAGTCAGTTTTCAGAAAAACATCACATGACACAATCGAGTCTCCAAAGAAACCAGAAATTTCCACTTCAGCCTATATAGTTTCTCTTAAAAAACTTCAGTTTTAGCGTGTGTGTGCATACATGATATGCACACATTCTACACATGTATGTAAAGGTCAGAGATGAATTTATCATATTAGACTCTATCCTAAGCACCAAGAAGGTCCCAGAGATCAGACTTGGGTCATCAGGGTGTGGCATCAATTTCTTTACCTGCTGAGCCACCTGGCTGTCTAATATGTAACTTTTATTTCATTGGTTATTTTATTTATTTACATTTCATATGTTATCCCCCTTCCTCATTTCCCCTCCACAAACCCCCTACCCCAACCGCCCTCCCCCGTGCTTCTATGAGGGAGCTCCCCCATCCATCCACCCACTCAGATATCACCGCCCTGACATTCTACTGCACTGGGGCAAGGAGCCTCTACAGGATCAAGGGCCTCCACCTCCATTGATGCCAGATAAGGCAATCCTCTTCTACACATGCATCTGGAGCCTTGGGTTCCCCCATGTGTACTCTTTGGTTAGTGGTTTAGTCCCTGGGAGCTCTGAAGAGTTTGGTTGTTTGATGTTGTGTTATTGCTATGGGATTGCAACCCCCTTCAGCTTCTTCAATCCTTCCCTTAACTCCTCCTTTGGGGTCCTAGTGCTCAGTCTGATGGTTGGCTGCTAGCATCTGCATCTGTCTTGGTCAGGCTCTTGCAGAGTTTCTCAGGGGACAGCCATACCAAGCTCCATATCCAGAGGTTAGACATTGCCCCAGTTGAGGGATGGGACCACCCACCCATCTGAAAAATATTAACACAGGAAATGCAGGGACAAATAGTAGAGCAGAGACATAAAGAAAGGCCATCCAGAGATTGCCCCACCTAGGGATCCATCCCATCCATATACAGACACAAAACCCAGACACTATTGCTGATACCAAGAAATGCTTGCTAACAGGAGTCAATATGTAACTTTAAAAAATTATAAATATTATTTGCTATGACAAAATCTACATATAAGTAACATAGAGTCTTAGCAGAATATATTTATTCATTTAGTAATATTCATTTATATACATATGTGTATGTAATAACAATTAAGATAAAAAGAACATGAAATTGAAACAGAGCAGGAGTCAGGGGAAGTTGTTAGGATATTTAGAATGAGGAAACAGAAAGAGAAAATGATCTAAGTAAATTGTAATTTATAACATAAAAACTCTTTTTTTAAGGAAGAAAAAAATATCAACACCGAAAAAAAACCTGTGAAATTGTGTGCTAGATTAAAAGAATGACGAAAATATAAAAACTAGTTATAGTAAATGGCCTTAGATTGGCTCTTAGACTGAAAATTTTTTTTTAAAAAAAGAATGAGACTAAAATCCAGTATTGGAGGAAGTGGTGGGACTCGAGGCTGAGACTGGCTAGTAGCATGCTCACAGGTAATTCTCTGATGTTGGCACTGTCTGTGCTTTCGTAACTTTCCTTACCGGGCTCACAGAAAGTATGGCGAAAAGTGTAAATATTTTTGAAACGCATGTATTGTCTACTCATAATCTATATGAATATATGCATGTATTTGTCAATTGTCATGTTTCTTTTACTATGGCATTGCTGTCTTATTAGTCTATCAAAATGAAGGGACTCAACCATATATATAATATCAGGAATAATAATATAAGTATAGTAATTTAATGCCATTAACTTTTAAAAACACAACAAAGGAAAAAAACTCTTAAATTGTTTTTCTTCTAATGACTAGCCCTATCCATCATATTTGTACACACAGATTCTTTCCTGGGATCCTGGAGAAAATTCCTTTCCATATAAGAAAAAAAAAAAGATGACTTTGGAGTCAGGGTAGAGTAACAGAAGCAGGGCTCATAGAAGACAAAAAGACAGAACTGTTTACCCGACGCTAAGTTCCAGGTCAGTACACTTCATGGTGTACTGTTTGGATCATGTTACAGAAAACAACAACAACAAGAACAACAACAGCAACCATTCATGGTTGTTCAGTCATATATAAATATAAGTCAGGCTAGGAATAACCTGTATGTGCTGGGCAAATTTGACAGGAACTTGTTACTTTTACGAGCCAGCTACAAGCACTTTGGTATGTGCCTGTGAAAAGGAGGATGAGCGTGAGCAGAGGGACGAGCAGGTCCACAATCTTTACCTGTTTATTCCTAAATTAATGTGCAAGCAATTTAGGTTTCCACAAATTGGTAGCATCTGGACCACAAAATAATCTGAGTAATTGACTCCTTCCTCCACACCCAGAAGATGTTCTACCCACATGCACAAGTAACTGCTTCACATTTTATGCTCTTAATTCTTTTCCAAGGCTTATTTAAAAACTTGAAGGAATGAGAATGAGTACATGGGAGAGTTTGGAGGAAAGGAGAAATGATGTAATTATATTATAACCTCCAAAGAAAATACTAGCAAGGCATTCAGCACGATTTTGCTGACCACTACAATGGCTTTGGGTTGTAAGAGATCTCTTTCAGTTATTTGAAAAATCACAGTGTAGCAACTGACAAACTTAATAAAGCTCAAATGTTCTGTGTAAAAAGGAACAGATGGTTCCTGAATGATGTGGTTCATAACATATACCTACTTGTTTCTTAAACCATAAATTTAAGAAAGAAAGCTCAGGATTGAAAAATCATAATTTGGATTTGAGCTGATAAGCAGCTCATAGGCAAATAGCACATGGAACTAAGGACTATTGCTGCTTCTAGAGTTTGTGTGAAAATTCTGAAACAGCTTTTCTCATTGTTGTCATGGAAAATTTTTATGAGCAAGAAAATTTCACGTTATCAATTGAAAAATTAACTTTTAATAAACCTTTCAGATCCCTCTAGGTTACCTTTTCATAGGAAATGGGCTTTCTATACAACACAGACCAAGAAATTGATTAATTTGTCTCTTGTAAAATACATTGCCGCCTATAATTATTCTTCACTGTTGTAAGAATTTTGTGAGACTGAAAAGGCCTATATATTGATCGCATCATCACAAGAGCAGAATGATGGAGAAGGGCTGATACAGGAGAAATATACTGAAAGTTTGCATAGTGGGTTATATTTCCCATAATTTTTGTAATCATATAAGTGTTTTTTCCTAAATAGACCATGTTAGCATGTCTTCAGATATACACACATACACTATAAAATTATACTATTTTATTACTACTGAAACAAATGTCCTCTCCAAGAATGTTGTAGTTAATTTAAATTAAAAGTCGCACTGTTCACTTTCAGTTAAGCAATACTTGTTGGACAAATTTAAAATATCTAATCAGGAAAAATGATCCTGACATCTAGAGTCAGGGCTACTATAAAGATAATTAATTCTAGTATATATAAATTGTAACTTAAAAAGATGCAGGTACTTTTCAGCATGGATGTGTGTAGTGATTTGAATAAAAATGGCCCCTATAGGCTTATTTGAATGCTTAGGAGATGGCACCAGGAGGTGTGGTCTTGTTGGAGTAGGTGTGGCCTTGGAGGAAATATGTGACTGGGGTGAACTTTAGGGTTTCAAAAGCTCAAGTCAAGCTCAGTGTCTGTGTCCTGCTCCCTGCAGATCTGGGTGTAGAACTCGCAGCATCATGTCTGCCCGTGTGCTACCATGTTTCCCACTATGATGTCAATAAACTAAATCTCTGAGTTGTAAGCAACCCCCAATTAAATGCTTTCCTTTATAAGAATTATTATGGTCATGGGGTCTCTTCACAACAATAGAAACTTTAAAAAATCATATTACTGAATATACACAACAGATTAAAAAAAAGAGTCCAAGTAGCTAGATAACCAACGTTTCTTGTTCCTTTGACTGTTATGTAACATTCTGTATTCACTACAGTACTGTCAGTCATGCAGAAACTACAGTTAAGATGGAATGGGGGCAGGAGAACATCAAAATGAAGAGGAGTTTGAGAATAAATAGTATTTATTCACTGTTTTTAAAAATCATTTTCTGCAGTTATACAATACGTTAAATTATAAGCAACACAAACAAAAGTAAAATTTCAATTCAAAACCATCAAATAGATTATTTTCAGTGACTGATTTAAAATTTTTTGAGGTCCTTAGGATTATGTGTCACAAAGTGAGGGTGATTGCTACAGAGAAGATGAAATTTGACTGTGGCAAAAGCCACTGATCAGTTCTCTAGTGCTTTGTGTGTGATGTACAGGATTACTCCTACAAGCTCCCAACCCAAAAGTAAAGGTTAAGGTCAACTATTTCATTTTTCAGGAAACATGACTGGTCCTTAGCCAGTGAGAAATAATCCCCTGCCCTTTAGAGTCACATGACCCTTTATCCCTGCTCTTCCTACAGTCCCCATCACTCTGTGTGATGGAATAATTCTCTGATCTTCATATTCTACTTTAAGTCTTTGATGGAAAGACTAGCTCCTGTCATTCATATATCCTCCCAGTCCCTACCACCTGGCCATGTAGAAAAAAGTAGATGTCAGTTACAGAAACTGAGTGAACTTCTTTATAAAACATACTAACCTGAGCCCAAACTACTCCCACACACTATACATGAATGCATAAGATCACTTCCAGACCCTGTTCGGCTGTCTACACAGCCTCTGTTCCCTGAGAGTAGCTCTCTTAACAGTCAGCTGTCAGGATCATGGAAAAATCTCATGGGCATTCCTGAGACACATACTTTACGGGATCTGCAAATAAGCCCAGTAAACAAAATTAGAGATCCTTATAGGGAGGTGCTTGATGTGAGGACATTCATAACTCAAGCAGAAAGAATGTGGCAGAGAGGGAGGGGATGCAGAACTGTGGCTGAGTGCTGAGTGCCAGTAAGGATCTTCCCCAAAACTTATCAGTGAGTCTTCAGGGAAGACGACTAACTAGAGAGCAATGGTCTACAAGAAAAATTTCACTTTTTCTCAAACTTTCTAGGGAAAAGAAGAAGAAAACTGTAGACATAATTTTGAATAGTGCTTAACTGAAGGTTATAAAGTAATGAGGTATTAAGAAAGAAATAGAGTGCACAGCAGACATGCTTCTATCTGAACAATGCAGAATGTGTGGCATGTGTACTATTTATAAAATGTTGTGTTTTAGCAGGAACAGACATCACCACATATGAGCCTAAATGGCAGTGACTCTTGATAATTCATCCCCTAAAATGTAAACGAACGAATTGCCCTTTTGAAGTTTGGGTTCTAAAACACTCATCTGTACCGGTTCCTCTTCCCCACTTTTTTTTGTGGTAAAGACAAATGTTCTTTATGTACCACATTATCATCTCACTAGATGCTCAGAAAGCATTTGACAAAATTCAACGTCCCTTCATGGTAAAAGTCTTGGAAAGATCAGGAATTCAAGGCCCCTACCTAAACATAGTAAAAGCAATTTACAGCAAAGCAGTAGCCAACATCAAACTAAATGGAGAGAAACTTGAAGCAATCCCACTAAGATCAGGGACTAGACAAGGCTGCCCACTCTCCCCCTACCTATTCAATATAGTACTGGAAGTCCTAGCCAGAGCAATTAGACAACAAAAAGAAGTCAAAGGGATACAAATAGGAAAGGAAGAAGTCAAAATCTCACTATTTGCAGATGATATGATAGTATACTTAAGTGACCCCAAAACTTCCACCAGAGAACTCCTAAACCTGATAAACAACTTCAGCAAAGTGGCTGGTTATAAAATCAACTCAAACAATTTAGTAGCCTTCCTCTACATGAAAGATAAACAGACTGAAAAAGAAATTAGGGAAATGACACCCTTCACAACAGTAGCAAATAATATAAAATACCTTGGTGTGAATCTAACCAAGCAAGTGAAAGACCAGTATGACAACAACTTAAAGTCCCTGAAGAAAGAAATCGAAGAAGATCTCAGAAGACGGAAAGATCTTCCATGCTCATGGATTGGCAGGATTAATATAATAAAAATGGTCATCTTGCCAAAAGCAATCTACAGGTTCAATGTAATTCCCATTAAAATCCCAACTCAATTCTTCACAGAGTTAGAAAAGGAAATTCTCAAACTCATATGGAATAACAAAAAACCCAGGATAGCGAAAACTATTCTCAACAATAAAAGAACTTCTGGAGGAATCACCATCCCTGACCTCAAGCTGTACTACAGAGCAGTAGCGATAAAAACTACATGGTATTGGTACAGAGACAGGCAGGAAGATAAATGGAATAGAATTGAAGACCCAGAAATGAACCCACAGACCTATGGTCACTTGATCTTTGACAAACGAGCTAAAATTATCCAGTGGAAAAAGGACAGCATTTTCAACAAATGGTGCTGGTTCAACTGGAGGGCAACAAGTAGAAGAATGAAAATTGATCCATTCTTATCTCCTTGTACAGAGCTCAAGTCTAAGTGGATAAAGGACCTCCACATAAAACAAGATACACTGAAACTAATAGAAGAGAAGCTGGGGAAGAGCCTCGAACACTTGAGCACAGGGGAAAAGTTCCTGAACAGAACACCAATGGTATATGCTCTAAGATCAAGAATCGACAAACGGGACTTCATAAAATTGCAAAGTTTCTGTAAGGCAAAGGACACTGTCAATAGGACAAAATGACAACCAACAAATTGGGAAAAGATCTTTACCAATCCTACATCTGATAGAAGGCTAATATTTAGTATACAAAGAACTCAAGAAATTAGACTCCAGACAACCAAATTACCCTATTAAAAAATGGGGTATACTGCACAATGTCCTCTGAAGCTTGGCAGCTGCAAGATCCTGCTTAGCAACTGCAGATAGACTCAAAGCAGAGTACCATGTCTTCTTAAGAATAGCAGGGAGACCATAACTCAAGCAGTGTACCATATCTTCTGAAGAACTACAGGTAGATCATAATTCAAGGCAGTGTACCGTATAGACCATGACGTGTTTCAAGGCACAGGCCAAGAAGATTTTGTACTTTTCCACCACCTGGACCCTCTTACCCCCTCCCCTTGTAAAACATGCTATAAAAAAGCATTTCATGTTCAAAAAAAAAAAAGAAATTAAAAAAAAAAACTCAAAAAAAAAAGAAGTAGTACTTTCAATCACAATGTTCAAATAACAGTTTGCTCTTGAAGTTCAAGGATTATGTTAATTGTTTGCAAACTATATAAGGCATACTTTAAAAACAAAGTCCCAAAGCAACCTAAGAATGAATTTTGAAAAAGAAAAAAAAATGGGGTATAGAGCTTAACAAAGAATTTTCAACTGAGGAACCTCAAATGGCCGAGAAGCACCTAAAGAAATGTTCAGTATCCTTAGTCACCAGGGAAATGCAAATCAAAACAACCTTGAGATTCCATCTCACACCAGTCAGAATGGCTAAGATTAAAAACTCAGGTGATAGATGCTGGCGAGGGTGTGGAAAAAGAGGAACACTCCTCCATTGTTGGTGGGACTGCAAGATGGTGCAACCACTTTGGAAATCAGTCTGGCAGTTCCTCAGAAAATTGGACATAGCATTACCTGAGGACCCAGCTATACCACTCCTAGGCATATACCCAGAAGGTGCTCGAACATATAACAAGGACATATGCTCAACTATGTTCATAGCAGCCTTATTTATAATAGCCAGGAGCTGTAAAGAACCCAGATGTCCTTCAACTGAGGAATGGATTCAAAAAATGTGGTATATTTACACAATGGAGTATTACTCAGCTATTAAAAACAATGAATTTGAGAGTTTCCTAGGTAAATGGATGGAACTAGAAATTATCATCCTGAGTGAGGTAAGCCAACCACAAAAGAACACACATGGTATTCACTCACTGATTATTGGATATTAGCTCAGAACCTTGAAATGCCCAAGATTCAAATCACAGGCCACATGAAGCTCATAAAAAAGGAAGACCAAGTGGGGGTGATTAGGTCCTTCTTAGAAGGAGCAACAAAATACTCAAGGGAGCAAATATGGAGACAAAGTGAGGGACAGAAACTGAAGGAAGGGCCGTCTAAAGACCATTCCACCTGAGTATCCATCCCATGTGCAGTCACCAAAGGTAGATGCTGATGTGGAAGTCAGGAAGTTCATGCTGATAAGAGCCTGATATAGATATCTCCTCAGAGCTCTGCAAGAGTCTGACATATTCAGAGGCAGATGCTGACAACTAGCCATTAAACTGATCATGGGGTTCCCAATGTAGGAGCTGGAGTGAAGACCATTGGAGCTGAAAGGGTTTGTGGCCCCATGAGGAGAGCAACAATACCAACCAACCACAGCTCCCAGGGTCTAATCCACCAGCCTGGGAGCACTTAGGGAGGGATCCATGGCTTCAGCTGTATAGGTAAGAGCAGAGGGCCCTGCTGGGCATAGGAAGAAGAGGAGATCTTTGACCTCATGAAGGCTGGATGCCCCAGGGGGTGGGAATTTGAGGGTGGAGAGGTGGGAGTTGGGGGGTAGGTAGGGGTTACATCTGCAGAGAAGAAGGTGGAGGGGTGAGGGAATAGGTGGTTCCTGGGTGGGTGGGAGATGGGGTAAGGGGACAACATATGAAATGTAAATAAAACATCCAAGAAAAAAAAAAGATGTCAGGGATACTGTTTCCACAAACACTCTTTTTTCTTGTTTTGTTTTACTTTTTGTTTTCTTATGAGACTGGCCTTCTTCATTTTGTTATATCCATGGCTGGAATTTTATTGTCTCTCTTCCTGTTATTGAACTAATGGCAGTTTTTCTAACTACAAATCATAACTTCTCCTTGGAAAAAAATACCTTTAAGTTTTTCTTACTAGAATAGATTCTTTGTATCATGGCTTTGATACTTATCAATGAATTTTACCATAAGCCATCATTTCCTGTGTCCTTGTAATGAATCTTAGTCCCTTTGAGGAAATGGTCTGTGCTTTCTGACACACCTGTATGTAGACACTACAATCCTCTTGACTGTCCTACTATTAAGGTAAAATCCTGGTTCTTCCCAATAGTATTCTCTGAAATTTTTACATTCCATGTAGCACTCACAATTAAATTTTAGTGGGGAATTAATATAGATTGTGGACCTTTGGACTTGCATATGGTAAAGGACCAGTGCTTAAGCTACAGACAAATGCTAAAAGTTCACTGGCTATAGAGAAAGGAGGAAAACCTCTGTGCTATTCTGCAGTGGCACTGATTAATATGCACACTGTTAGGCCAAACTATAAAGGAAAAATAAAACAGAGATGCACTTTTACTGTATTCTTATTCAAATCAAGAATCTGATTATATATGTAGCAAAAATACAAATACACATATCATAGGATGCTGAGTTGTAGATCAATTGGTAGAGCATTTGCCTACTGTGCCTGAAGCCCTAGGATAGATCTTCAGCACTGTATAAACAAGATATGTTGTGTACATCTATGATCTCAGCACTAGAAGCTAGAAGCAAAAGACTTGGAGGTTCAAGATGATTATTTAATATAAAGTAAATTTAAGGCAAAATCTGAGCTATACATGAGATCCTGTCTCAATAAAATAATATAATGATAATATATAAGAAAAGAGGAGATAAGCAAAATTTAAGTAAGTTCCAAAAAGTTTAATTAATAGGCTTTTCAGAGTCAGCATAGGTTTTTATGGTGTTTTGATAATCGATCACTTAATGAATTATGTCTTTGTTTACTTACTAAATTGAATTCCTGCTGCATGCCAGCCACTGAGTTAACCATAAATACATATATGGAGTTGTATTGCCACAGTTAAATTTTATTTGTAGGATATTCAAGTAACTTGTACATCAACAGGTTTCTTATTGCTTTAAAACCCAGTTTCCCATCTGTAAAGTGGTCTTGAATTTAATAATTACATAATATAACTTGAGATCAAAACCAACTAAGCCATGGTATTAATCATGAGAGTGCTGTTTGAAAATGTTTAATAAATATTGATAATATCATAGTCACCATTGTTTTCATTGTTGCTTTCAAATTTCTGTGGGTATAGCTCCTTAAAATGATGTGTTAGCAGGTTTCAACACTAAAATGAAATTATAAAATCAACTGATCATTGGCCTTTCTGTATAACTATAACCTCAGCTAGATACAAGTTTTATTAAATATGGTGAATACTGTTATGTCAAATTATATCAATAGAGATCAATTAAAATAAAGATAACTATAACTATATGATAACCATATAAAATATATGGATGTAAGTATATACATATGTATGATAACTATAACTATAGCCTCAGCTATATACAAGTTTTATTATATATGGTGAATACTGCTATGTCTAATTATATCAATGGAGATCAATCAAAATATAGAAAGTAAATGACATTTATTAAGAGCTTTTTATAACTAAAGAATTAGCTACCATTGCATGGGTTTTGACAGACTCAAAGGCAAGGAGCAAAGAGCAGACCTTCATAGCTGTGACATGGAGTGAGATTAGTATCCAAAGTGACTGCTTGGAGCTGCAAATTTGACTTTCCCTGATTAGTGTCAAGTTAATTAGAAGAGTGCAAAAAAACAGAGAAAGCTGGCAGTTATTGATCAAGTCCTAACTATTTTGAACCAATTGTTAAAAGGTTATTGCTTAATTTCTAGGCTTGTTGCTGGATATCTCATTCTGCTTAACATCACATTGGCTTCCTGGGCTGGGTTGTGAGAAACATTGCTGTGGGCCAGGTTATACTACTAGACATGGTCCAGCCACTCTTCATTTGCACATCCAGTCATCGAGGGCTTAGGATACGGAGCCCTGAGACCTATGTCATATTTGTAAATCTCTCTGTGCCTTACTATGTTAGCCTGTAATAGAAATCACAATTATCAATGTTTAGAATTTGTATAATTAAGAAGTTAATATATAAACACACCTTCAACTGCTTGACCTTTATGATTATTGAGTGATTAAAATACAAAAACTCAAGGATTTAATATTCAAGACCTATAAAATTGTGGTACCTGGAGTGACATTGGCATTTTGTACTAACATATATACAATTTACACGTAAACAATTGAATTCTTTCTAGTGTATCCTCATGAAATAACAAGTATGTTTTCTTACAAGCCATGTAGATACTCAAGCCTTTTTTTTCCTGCTATGTGCCCCTGAAGTACATTACAGGGAGGAAGTGCCTTTCTCTGCTCATCCACAGTGAGCTTGGCATATGAGACCAAACAGCCTCTGCTTTCACTGTAGAGTTACTTATTTGGTGTGAACAAAGATTTTAAATGTATTGAGACAGTTTGATCTAACCTTTGGATCTGTGATTGCCTTGTGAGTGTTTTCCACAGCAGAACTTCAGCCCAGTGGTTCTCAACCCTCCTGTTTCTGTGACCCTATAATATAGTATGTAGTGACATTCAACTATGAAATTATTTTTGTTGCTACTTCATAACTGTAATTTCCCTACTGTTATGGATTGTAATGTAAATATCTGTGTTTTCTGATGAGGGATCTGTAGGTCGTGATCCTCAGAAGGGTCACGACCTACAGATTAAGAACCTCTGCTATAGCCTAAGACCAGAAAGAAGTTATATAAAATTGTACCTAAGTGTGACCAGAATCTAGTCTCCCGTGGCATCAAACATCTCAGTTGTTACTCATATCTGAACAAATATAAACCCTTTCTTAAAAAGTCAACTCTTTCGTACATTACTGCAATGATAATATGTAATAGAGAGGAAAAATTAGATGAAATATATCATCAACAACGTCATCATGAGTGGATTAAAACTGAGTGTCTTTTTAAGTAGAGGGAAATATTGAGAAGCTGAGACAAAGAAGAATACTGTGTTGATGAGGTAGAAGTGAGCCCGAGGAAGTCAGGCTCCTAGTTGGGGATGTCGACATGTGTGTCAGCAGGTAGGGCTGCGCAATAACACAGCTGCTCACATTGATACATGGGAAAAGGAATTACTCCAAAGAGACTGAAGAAAGAATGCCATTGATATTAATATGGTAAGTGAAAGAGTTAATTTCTCTCCCTAAAGCAAATATTTCTTAACAGCATGCAGAAGTCTGTGTAATGAAGTAAAAGTTATTCTAGACTAATAATAATCAGTAAAAACCTCATAATTTCATGGAATAATTCCAACTATATGAAGCATGCTGGTGGTTAGGATTTAATATTTATGAATAAGTGATTCCACAGTTCTGGCACTAGTTTGAAATTTAATTCCATGCAACTCCTGATGATTTTGTTTATAGCATCAGCCTTTACAGTGAATTCTGTCAGCATGTACTGCAAAACCTTCCTATGCTTCAGCCAGTCACAGACAGATCTAGTTTCTGAATGACACATCAGTATATATGCAGACAGAAACATTATTTTCTTGACAATACAGAACCCTGAAATGTATACTGCACCAGGCCAAGTATGCAGTTTTATTGCTAAAGATCTTCACCTATCAGACATTAGATTTCAGGAGGTACCTCATTTCGTCAGTGTGTGAGCCAGCCTATACGCTAAGCAATCCTAATTTAGTGTTTCTTTTAACCATCACCTCTGTTTGCCAAAGCAATGGACTTAAAGAATTCCTGTCCGCAGAATGTAGAGCTTATACTAAAAGTTTAAAATACTCTTAATTACTCTTCTACTTAGAAAGGGAATACGAAAATGAGAAAACCTAGGCTAACATGAGGTTCCTGTGGGTACATGAGCTTGCTAGTTCACACGGACACTAGCTCAATTCCTGGAAGAAGACAATCTCCATAAAGCCATCCTGTGATCCCTAACACTCCAGGTAGAGCTACATACCTGTGTACATGGAACATTGCATTCCCACATATATACACAATAATAATATTTTTAAACCAAGAAAACATGAAGTTAAAACAACAGAAGGATGAGTTGTAAGTGACTGGAAAACATAGAAACAAAATAGCCCAAACTCAGAGGTACCAAACACTCCTGTCTAATCACCCAGTCACGAGCCTCTTGATCATTTCTTTCCATTTCATGTTCTCTGGAAAGGACTGTATAAAAGAGAATCCTGCAATAGTTTCAACGACTGATCAGAAAATAATGTGTTGCACCTCCCTCCACTCAGGGCAATCTGAGCTTTAAAATGCTGCTCTAAAACAGAAAATGAAGCTAAATTTGTTGAACTCAAAGTAACCTTGGTGAGCTTTGCTTTGGAACTGTATGCTCTGAGTGACATGTGGAGGGCAGATAGACTTTCCAAGAGCCAGTAACCCACAAAATTCATCCTATTTAAGCAACCTGCATAGCTATTGCGCTAACTACCATGCCTTTTTAGAAAAGATTGATGAAAGCAGATGAAACATAAGTGCTGTAAGAAAAGACATCTAGATAATTGTATAGAAATACTCTCTGTCAGTACTGCATACTCTGTCTCTTTATGACCTGAGTGGTGTCAGCTATGCCAGAATCACAAGGTTCCTGTAGCATGTAAGTATGCTATGGCCATCAGGCCATTTGTATTTACCCCACATGACTGAAAAATGACTGATGCCCATTACTTGTTTGCCTGTTGAGTCCTTGTTAGGCTGATTTCACTTTGTTTACCATTCTGCCTCTACTCCTTGCTTGTTTTCACTAATGGGAATGTATGCTTCAAGAACACAGAACAGTACATATATTCCTATATTTATAACACTTGTAAACTTTTAAAGATGAAAAGAAAAACTGAATAAAGGATAAAATAATGGTCCGTAAATCCTCCAAACATATTACAATTTTAAAAAAAATTAAATGATATCTTAAAAATTCAGGAATATGTAAATACCAAGCAGAAATCTTACTTTTCAAAAAATAACTATAGTCAGTAATTCATAAGCATATATATATATATATATGTGTGTGTGTGTGTGTGTATGTATGTGTGTGTCTGTGTGTCTGTGTGTCTGTGTATACATACATAAATACATATGTAATATATTTCTTTATGTATCAGTACAAGATTTTGTACATGTATTATTTTTTTCATGCTACAAAATTGGTAAATGCTTGCATATATGCAAGGTATATGTAATTTTTTATTTTAAAATCTATTTTTTGATTAAATCTCAACTTTTTTATTTTTTATCAGACATTTTATTCATTTACATTTCAGATGTCATACCCTTTCCCCATTCCCCCTCCCACCCAAAAGCCCGCTATAGCATCCCTACCAACCCACCCACTCCCATCTCCAGTCTCTTGAATTCCCCCACACTGGGGCATTCAACCTTCATGAGACCAAGGCCCTCTTCTTCCACTGATGCCTGACAAGGTCATCCTCCACTGTATATACAGCTGGATCCATGGGTCCCTAGATGTGTGTTCCAAGGCTGGTGATTTAGATTCAGGGAGCTCTGGTTGTTTGGTATTGTCACTCTCCGCATGGGGCCTCAAACTCCATTAGCATCTTCAGTCTTCTCTCTAACTCCTCCATTGGGAACTCCATGATAAGTTTAATGGTTAGCATCCACCTCTGTTTATGTCTGACTCTGGCACAGCCTCTCAGGAGACAGCTATATCAGGTTCCAGTCAGCATGAACTTCCTGACATCCACAACAGTGTCTCCATTTGGTGACTGCAAATGGGATGGATCCCCAGGTGGGGCAGTCTCCAGCCAGCCCCTCCTTCAGTCTCTGTTCCACACTTTGTCTCCATACTTGCTCTCATAAGTATTTTGTTACTCCTTCTAAGAAGGACCAAAGTACCCACATTTTGGTCTTCATTCTTTTTGAGCTTCATGTGGTCTGAGAGTTGTATCTTTGGCTAATATCCATTTATCAGTGAGTGCATACCATGTGAGTTCTTTTGTGATTGGGTTACCTCACTCAGGATGATATTTTCTAGTTCTATTCATTTGCCTAAGAATTTCATGAATTCATTGTTTTTAACAGCTGAGTAGTATTCCATTGTGGAAATGTACCATATTTCCATTCCTCTGTTGAAGGACATCTGGGTTCTTTCCAGCTTCTGAATATTAAAAATAAGGCTGCTATGAACATAGTGGAGCATA
This sequence comes from Grammomys surdaster, assembly GCF_004785775.1. NCBI lineage: Eukaryota > Metazoa > Chordata > Mammalia > Rodentia > Muridae > Grammomys > Grammomys surdaster. The sequence goes on along the minus strand of NW_021604607.1, from coordinate 2,404,283 downwards.
TGTCATTGTTATTTGTTGAAATATCTTTTGGTATATGCCCAAGAGTGTTTATAGCTGGGTCCTCAGGTAATACTATGTCCAATTTTGTGAGGAATTGAAAAACTGATTTTCAGAATGGTTGTACCAGCTTGGAATCCCACCAACAATGGAGGAGTGTTCCTCTTTCTCCATATCCTTGTCAGCATCTGCTATCACCTGAGTTTTTGAACTTAGCCATTCTGACTGATGTGAGGTGGAATCTCAGGGTTGTTTTGATTTGCATTTCCCTGATGACAAAGGATGTTAACATTTCTTTAGGTGCTTCTTCGCCATTCAGGTTTCCTCAATTGAGAATTCTTTGTTTCGTTCTGTACCCCAATTTTAATAGGGTTATTTGATTGTCTGGAGTCTAATTTCTTGAGTTCTTTGTATATATTGGATATTAGCTCTCTCTGAGATGTAGGATTGGTCAAGAACTTTTCGCAATCTGTTGACTATCATTTTGTCCTATTGACAGTGTCCTTTACTTTACAGAAGCTTTGCAATTTTATGAGGTTCCATTTGTCAATTCTTGATCTTTGAGCATAAGTCATTGGTGTTCTGTTCAGTAACTATTCCCCTGTGCCCAAATATTCAAGGCTCTTCCCCACTTTCTCTTCTAGTAGTTTCAGTGTATCTGGTTTTAAGTGAAGGTCCTTTATCCCCCTGGAGTTGAGTTTTGTACAAGGAGATAAGAATGGATCTATTTGTGTTCTTCTACATGCTGCCCCCCAGTTGAACTAGCACAATTTGTTGAAAATGCTGTCCTTTTTCCACTAAACAGTTTTAGCTTCTTTGTCAAAGATCAAGTGACCATAGGTGTATGGGTTCATTTCTAGGTCTTCAATTCTATTCCATTGATCTTCCTGCCTGTCTCTGTACCAATACCATAGAGGGTTTTTTTTTTTTTAAATCACTATTGCTTTTTAGTACAGCTTTAGATCAGGGATGGTGATTCCTCCAGAAGTTCTTTTATTGTTGAGAATAGTTTCTGCTCTCCTGGGTTTTTCATTATTCCAAATAAATTTGCAAATTGATCTTTCTATCTCTATGAAGAATTGAGTTGGAATGTTGATGGGGATTGCATTGAATCTGTAGATTGCTTTCACCAAGATGGACATTTTTAGTTTATTAACCCTGCCAAACCATGAGCATGGGAGATCTTTGTGTCTTCTGAGATCTTCTTCAATTTGCTTTTTCAGAGGCTTGAAGTTCTTGTCATACAGATCTTTAACTTGTTTGGTTAGATTCACACCAAGGTATTTTACATTATTTGTGACTATTGTGAAGGGTGTCATTTCCCTAATTTATTTCTCAGCCTGTTTATCCTTTGAGTAGAGGAAGGCTACTGATTTATTTGAATTAATTTTATATCCAACCACTTTGCTGAAGTTTTCATATGATGTGCCTTTATTTTCATTAAATTCTAAAAAGTCTTTAATTTCTTTGTTTATTTCTTCCTTGACCAGGTTATCATTGAGTAGAGCATTGTTCAGTTTCCATGTGTAAGTTGGCTTTCCATTATTTTGTTGTTACTGAAGACAAACTGTAGTCTGTGGTGATCTGATAGGAAACAAGGGATTATTCCAATCTTCTTGTATTTCTGGAGGCCTGTTTTGTGACCTATGGTCTATTTTGGAGAAGGTACCTTGAGGTGCTGAGAAGAAGGTATATTCTTTTGTTTTAGGATGAAATGTTCTATAGATATCTGTTGAATTCATTTGTTTCATAACTTATGTTAGTTTCATCACATTTTTATTTAGTTTCTGTTTCCACGAACTGTCCATTGCTGAGACTAGGGTGATTAAGTCTCCCAACACTATTTTGTGAGGTGCAATGTGTGCTTTGAGCTTTAGTAAAGTTTCTTCTATGAATGTGGGTTCCCTTGCATTTGGAACATAGATTTTCAGAGTTGAGAGTTCATCCTGGTAGCTTTTTCCTTTGATGAGTATGTAGTGTCCTTCCTTATCTTTTTTGATAACTTTTGGGTGAAAGTCGATTTTATTCAATATTAGAATGGCTACTCCAGCTTGTGTCTTGGGACCATTTGCTTCGAAAATTGTTTTCCTGCCTTTTACTTTGAGGTAGTGTCTGTCTTTGTCAATGAGTTGTGTTTCATGTATACAATAAAATGCTGGACCCTGTTTATGTTAGTTAGACTACGTCTTTTTATTGGGTAACTGAGTCCATTGATGTTAAGAAATATTAAGGAAAAGTGATTGTTGCTTCCTGTTATTTTTGTTATGAGAGGTGGAATTATGTTTGTGTGGTTATCTTCTTTTGGGTTTGTTGGAAGATTACTTTCTTGCTTTTTCTAGATTGTAATTTCCCTCCTTCTGTTGGAATTTTCCATCTATTTTCCTTTGTAGGGCTGTATTTGTGGAAAGATGCTGCTTAAATTTGGTTTTGTCATGGAATATCATGGTTTCTCCATCTACAGTAATTGACAGTTTTGCTGGGTATAGTAGCCTGGGCTGGCATTTGGATTCTCTTAGGATCTATATGACATCTGTCCAGGATTTTCTGGCTTTTATTGTCTCTGGTGAGAAATCTGGTATAACTTTTATAGGTCTGACTTTATATGTTATTTGACCTTTTTCCCTTACGGCTTTTAATACGGTTTTGTGCATTTGATGTTTTGATTATTATGTGACGGGTGGAATTTCTTTTCTGATCTAGTGTATTTGGAGTTCTGTAATCTTCTTGTTTGTTCATGGGCATCTCTTTCTTTAGGTTAGGGAAGTTTTCTTCTATGCTTTTGTTGAAGATATTTACTGGCCCTTTAAGTTGGAAATCTTTGCTCTCTTCTATACCTATCATCCTTTGTTTTGGTCTTCTCATTGTGTCCTGGATTTCCTGGATGTTTTGAATTAGGAGCTTTTTGCATTTTGCATTTTCTTTTAAATTTGTGTCAATGTTTTTATGGTATCTTCTGCAAATGAGATTATCTCTTCTATCTCTTGTATTATGTTGGTGATGCTTGCATCCATAATTCCTGATCTCTTTCCTAGGTTTTCTATCTCCAGAGTAGTCTCCCTTTGTGATTTCTTTATTGTTTCTACTTCCATTTTTAGATCCTGCATGGTTTTGCTTAATTTCTTCACCTGTTTGTTTGTGTTTTCTTGTAATTCTTTAAGGAATTTTTGTGTTTCCTCTTTAAGGGTTTCTTCCTGTTTACCTGTGTTCTCCTGTATTTCTTCAAACAAGTTATTTATGTCCTTCTTAAAGTTTTCCATAATCATCATGTTAAGTGATTTTAAATCTGAATCTTGCTTTTCCAGTGTGATGAGGTATCCAGGACTTGCTATATTGGGAGAACTAGGTTCTGATGATGCCAAGTAACCTTGGTTTCTGTTGCTTATATTCTTGAGCTCACCTTTCGACATCTGGTTATCTCTAGTGCTACCTGCATTCACTGTCTCTGACTGGAGCCTGTCTCTCCGGTTATCTTGGTCAGAGTAACCTCAGAGTCCAGTTGTCTCTGTGATCCTGTAGTTCTGAGATCCTGAGTATAAGAGCATCTGGGAGTCAGGCTGCCTCTGGGTTCCTGAAATCCTATAACCCTGGGCATGTTAGAACTCCTGGGAGTCCAGCTTCCTCTGGGTGTTGTGGGATTAGTTGCGGAGCTAGTGCCCAAAGTCTGATCAAAGCACTGGCTCCAGACTGAAAGGAACTCGTCCCAGTGGGTCAATATATGGTGTTTTTCCAGAAGCAGACCAGCTAGAAGTCTTCCCAGGCAGAAAGGACCAGCTAGAAGGGGTGGAAGAGGAGTGGTATTCGAGAGGTCTGGATTTTGGTGGGTGATGTGTCCTGAGCGCGCTGGACTCCCAGCTACAGATCTGGTGCTTAGGGTTGAGGGGGTGGGTTCTTATCCTCTGCTTTGAGTGCAGTGGATCCTTTAGGATGGGTCAGGGTATGGTGTCTTCTATGAGCAGACCATAGGACGCTGCCCCAGCCAAAAGGATATATAAATTTTTTGATATTTAGTTATTGGAGGAGGGTTGGACATTTCACTGTGCTTGTGTGGAGCTAAAAAGGACAATTTGGAATAATTCTATTTCTCTCCTATCATGTGGGTACTGGGGATCAAACTCAAGTCAACAGTTTTGGCAGTATGATTCTTTATGCACAAAGCCATCTCACCAACCTTCTTGTATTTTAAAAGCAATACATAATCTGTCATTGTATATTTTATCCACAATGACATTCACTTAGATTGTTTCCAGACTTTACAAAAACACTTAGGTTGTCACTGTACAAACTACCAAACTTAATAACCTTAATCATAGTATGGGATATGGGAAAACCTTAATCATAGTATTGGATAGTATGGGAAACACATTTTAGTTAACCCTACTTATTGTAGGACACTGAATCAAAAGCCATAATTATTAAATGTCCCAAAGGTACTACCAATATAGTTTTTGAGGCTTTGTTGTGGCTTTGTTGGAGTAAATTTGGCCTTGTTGGAAGATGTGTGTGACTTTGGGAATGGGATTTGAGGTCTCCTACATTCAAGCTATGTTCAGTGTGGAACGGTCTTCCCCATGTTGACAGTGGATCAAGATGTAGAATCCTCAGCTCCTCCAGCACCAAGTCTGCCTGGATGTTGCCATGCTTCCCTCCATGATGATAATGGACTGTAACTCTGAAACTGTAAGCCAGCTCCAACTAAATGTTTTCCTTAATAAGAGTTGCTTTGCTCGTGCTGTTTCTTCACAGCAATGAATCCCTAGGACACACTATCATGGCTAGGAGGCTGGTCTTGTGGTTGCATATCCATGCTCTGAGATGTCTGACATAGCTATGAAAACCTGATTTCCACAGTGACCTTGTGATGAATGTGGCCACAGAGGACTCCTTAAGAATATATGACCTAAATGTGGATTAAACATTTAAGTAGCAAGGCACTGAGATTCAGGAAAGTGTCTTTACCCTACACTAAGATACACAATAATTTAGCCAAGACACTGTGGGCTTAATTTGAATATTCCAATCCATTAAGGGAAAACTGTTTCAGAAGAGAGCAAAAATCACTTGAAATTCTATCATCCACAACTAACCTTCTCAGCTTTGGATGGTATTTATATACACGTGAATCAGAAAAATGATTGAATAAGTGAGTATATATGTATATAATATAATAAAAATAATTAATATAATACATAATAATATAATAATAAATGAGTATATATTTATATGCTTATATGTGTGTTCATATGTATATATGTATAACACTGTCAAAACATAGTCCACAAATGGAGTCATATGAAGGGTATGCTTAGTGCTTATGAGAAAACTCCAAGAAAACAAGACAAGAGCCGTGTAACCTCAGTTTCTTCAAAAACATGAATAGTTCTTTGAATGTACTTTTGTGCCCTTCCCAGGTGTAGCAGATAGATATAAATTTACTTTAGACTATTCACTACAGCTGGTTATGGTTATTTGCTTATATGTCTCTTGGGAAAACATGTTTTTGCCATATGTGACTTGTCCTTGTTATTGAACACCTTACTCACGTGATTTATCTTAATCCTCAGAGTATAAATTATCTGATTCTGTGCATCAAATCGGCTATTGTATGAGACTTTAGTCTGCCTTAATTCTAGGCTCCACTTTTCCAGGTTCAATCAGCTCTAGAGCAGTAAACAAAATACATAAGAAAAGTATTATTGTTTACAATTTTATTTCACAAATATTCAAATTTTACTTTCTCTTAAGAGCAACAACAACAACAACAACAAAAAGCAATTAAAAGACCTTCTCACTTTCAGATGAAAGTTAATTCACTACAAGAGCCTCAAGTTTCTTACATATCCTTCCATAAGTGAAGACTTAAGAACTTAAACTTGTAGTCATCATTATTCTATAACATCTGCATTAGTTTAAGTCAGTTTCTCAGCCTGTGCTATGAAAACACACAAAAATGAGGGCTCTTACAGGACGTCATTGACTCCTTCCCATACTCCCCACTTCTGTTGTTACCATTATTATTATGCTGGGATGGTAATGATATTTAAATTCTGTTCCACTACTATAAATAGACTCACAATCACAGCTCTTTATTTCAGATCTATATTCAAATAAAATATTTTTTTTCAAGATGGGGGTTTTTACATTCTTCTCTGTTTCTTTTCTTACTGTATGTAATAGTTTTCAGACCTGATCACCACTCACTCCCATGGTCACAAAGTCACCATGTCCTAACAAAGCCCATCTTTGGAACAAATGTCATCATTTCTAGGAGGCAGAATTATGGAGGTAATAGTAGCACTGGGTTCTATTTTAGGGAGGTATATGGTAGTCTTTATGGTTTGCAGATTTGTACTTTATACTTAAACAAGTACGTACTTGATGTGACTATCTTCAGAGAAATTTATTTCATTAATAAGTGTGTTGATGCTGATTTAGTACCTTCTGCTATGGGTAAATTGCTGGGGTTGGAGACTAAGGTGAAAATGATGTTCTACTTTATCTGACTTACTTTTTGTACTAACAGTCCAAATAGACCTTGATCACTGTTCATATTTGAAGATCAATGGGTTGACTAGACTGTCTGTTTCTAGAGTCACTCATTTTTTTTTATATAGACATATGCACGATTCCAATTATATCTTTATTTCCTAAATGTGTTCTTTCTTTGTTCTCTCAGGGACTGTAACTGTAGGGCTTGTTTTGTCTTCCATTTTTGTTATCTCAGGAATATTATAATTTCTTATTTATAATGTACATGTTCCTCAAGCTCACCTCTCTGGTGGGACTGAAGCATGAGGGAGATCATGCATGATACTCTAAGCCTTGCCAGGACTATGACATTATGGATCTTGGAGATATACCACACCAAAACAAAACAAAAAAAAACAAATAAACACACAAAAAACAGCATAATCTCTAACCACATTCTTCTACATACTTACCCTTATACCCACAGATAAAGTATAGTTCTCACCCTTCATCAAAGGAACTTCTTTTTGCAACAGATAGAAACCATTGCAAAAACCACAAATGATCAAATGCAGGGTTGTGGAGTCCAGCCACAGTTGCTACATCTACTATGTAACTCCTGCACCTAAAGCTCAGAAATCATTGTGCAAGAAGAGCAGGCAGAGATTATAAAAGCCAGAGAAAAAGAAATCTTACTATGAATTTGTGTCTCCTAGAAATGTCAGAGAGAACCCCATGATCAGTTCAATGGCTAGTTGTGAGCATCTGCCTCTGAATATGTCAGACTCTTGAAGGTCTCTGAGGAGACATCCATATCAGGCTCTTATCAGCATGAACTTCCTGACTTCCACATCAGCATCTACCTTTGGTGACTGCACATGGGATGGATACTCAGGTGGAAAGGTCTTCAAATGGCCCCTCCTTCAGTTTCTGTCCCTCACTTTGTCTCCATATTTGCTCCCTTGAGTATTTTGTTGCTCCTTCTAAGAAGGACCTAATCACCCCCACTTGGTCTTCCTTTTTTATGAGCTTCATGTGGCCTGTGAGTTGCATCTTGGGCATTTCAAGGTTCTGGGCTAATATCTGATAATCAGTGAGTGAATACCATGTGTGTTCTTTTGTGATTGGCTTACTTCACTCAGGATGATGATTTCTAGTTCCATCCATTTACCTAGGAAACTCTGGAATTCATTGTGATCATGGGGTTCTCAATGGAGGAGTTAGAGTGAGGAGTGAAGGAGCTGAAAGGGTTTGTGGCACCATGAGGAGAGCAACAATACCAACCAACCACAGCTCCTAGGGTCTAAACCACCAGCCTGGGAGCACTTAGGGAGGGATCCAGGGCTTCAGCTGAATATGTAAGAGTGGAGGGCCCTGCTGGGCATAGGTGGAAGATGAGATCCTTGACCTCATGAAGCCTGGACGCCCCAGGGGGTGGGAATTTTGAGGGTGGGAAAGTGGGAGTTGGGGGGTAGCTAGGGGTTACATCCACAGAGAAGAAGGAAGAGGGGTAAGGGGATAGGGAGTTCCCGGGTGGGTGGGGGATGGGGTAAGGGGACAACATATGAAATGTAAATAAAATATCCAATAAAAAAAAAAGAAATGTCAGAGAGGCTATACCCAGGAAGTCTCACCAACATGATGAAGACATCAATAGCTATGCTAATTAGAAGAGGGAAGCTTATGAGGCCTCAACCTGCATAAAGAGCTACAGAAAACTAAGGAATTCTGAGAGTGAGAGAAATAGTCTTCCCAGCAATTGGTTATCCAGAACCAAATTGCCTGTTCTATTTATAAAAGATAAAGAGATAAAGACTAAGTTCTGTGGGTATGTGGAGAGGTATGGGGGAAGAGGATGTCTCAGCAGGCTCATGCTGAGGCATCTCTTTCCCCTGAGGGACCAGCCACACTACCTTATAGCATAGAATAGAGTTTATTCAGGGCATGGGGAGGGGAGCCAGGAGGGTAGCAGAAGCAGAGAGAGAGAGAGAGAGAGAGAGAGAGAGAGAGAGAGAGCAGGGAAGTAGAGGCCGGCCATGAACAAGTGGAGAGAGGGGGAAGGGAAGAGGGAGGGGCAGAGAGAAGCTACAGGCAAGAGCTCAAGAGATTAAGAGAACAAGAGGGTAAGAGAGGGAGGGAGAAGGGGGCAAGCAGCCCCCTTTGTAGTGGGTAGGCCTACCTGGCTGTTGCCAGGTAACTGTGGGGAGGAACATACCTGGCTGTTGCCAGGTAACTGTGGGGAGGAACATACCTGGCTGTTGCCAGGTAACTGTGGAAGTGGAGTTTAGACAGAATACTAACGTGGTCAGCCCTGAAAACATATATGAACAAATAATATTATACGGACTGAACATCTGGTACTTTTATGTTTAGGAACACACACAAATATATGTAACAAAGTAAAAAATGTCATGAATTTGACTAAGAGTGGGGTGAGGGCTATAGAAGGAATTGAATGAAAGAAAGGGAAATGAGGAAATGGTGTAATTATATTCACAATTTTTTTTAAAAAAAATTATTTTACAAAAGAAATAACAAATAAGGAAAAAAAGTAGATTAGGGAAACTAAAACAAATCAAGACCACTACTAGTTCTCCTTTGTTTTTAATGTGTTGTATAGAAGTTTCAGCTTAATACAAATTCTTTAAAATTTCTCAAATTAGATCTTTCAAATACAGTGTCTATCATCTGGGACATTTGATAACATCTGGATAATGACTTGGTATTGTGACTTCCATGTAAATGTCTAGAACTGTATATATATAATCTTGGAGCAGAATTTTAATCAATATCAAGAGAATAAGTTTACATTCTCTGGAAATCTTCAGGGTTTATGAAGTTGAATGAATCACATATTTTTATTTTTATACAGTTATTCTTGATCTGTATATTGTTCTATATGCATATGATATTACTATCTATATGATATATATACATATACATATACATATATATATGAGAGAGAAAGAAAGAAAGAGAGAATTAGAGAGAGAAATGGTGATATCACCTTATGCACCTAGAACAATTGAAGTTCTTCTCTTTTGTATGTTTGCTGGAAGACAGCATGTTTGTATGTTTGTTCAGAAGAGTCCAAGAGACTCCCAAAACAATATAGGCAACTGCTATTGCCCTTGGTTGCCTTCCAGAGCTTGAAGGCAAGACTATTACTGAACATATCACATCATATCTGATGTAACTTACTTGGAAGCCTCATTCCTGAGTTTTAGCTCATATAGTATCTGATAGTGCTAAGAGAAATGGCTTCCAAGAAAGTAAAGCAATTAATAGCTCTTCCAAAGCTTTAACTGTGTAGAAATAATAAAACTACTGTTATATAGCAAATTGAGATAGTAAACCTTACAAATAAAAATGAAACTAAAGTGCACAAACATTTTTTTCACCTTTGAAGGAATGCTGAAGGCATTACTCTCTATGCATCATCTGAGCACAGAGTTAAATACAGGAAGAAATTCAAGAAAACACATGAGGAAAAACTGACTATGAAGTAGCAGTACAGCCATGTCCCTGGGATCTGTATTTCTCATGTAGATGAAACAAAGAAGCTGCTCTACATGGAAAGACTGAGAGTTTCAGGAGATGAGGGCAGGTAGAATGGGTTCACAGCCTAGGGTGTGCTTCTATCCACTGTAAGTATAATGAGAAGCAGATAAATATGTTCTGAGCACAAAACATATCTAACATGCTGCATGCATCAGACCTGAAAACCAGTATAAGCGTTCCTAACTGTCATGTTTGTCAAGTTTTGTCTTAGATGTAAGTTTCTTCATCTAGAGGAAAGTCTTAATTATCATAGCATATTAATTTTATGATGGCTGTACAAAACTGGTCCCAGTAATGCTCTTAACACAACATTCAAGCCAGGAAATGTTCAATGAGTATAATTTAGTTTTATTTTTTTTATTGCATGAGTACATTATTTTGTTGTTGTTAAGTAAATCTAACTGAAAGTCTCAAGGGAAGGGAACACCTGTGTCTAAAAATGAAGACATTTGAAGAAGGAGAAGACTGGGGCAGAGATAGATTTTAAGAAATGAACTGCAGAATGGGTGAGGGAGGGAGGATTATTTGGGATGAGGAGAAAAAAGGAGCAGCAAATGCAGTCAGTAGGGGAGGGGACAGACAGAGACAATATGGTGACATACATTTATAAAGATACCATACATGACTCTGTGTACTAACAAAAAAAATTAATTTAAAAAGAAATACTATCTGTTGAAACAATCCTTTTAAAAATAGATGAGGGTTATGGTCAAATTAAAACTTTGCTTTTAAAAATGACTTCAGGGTGTTCCCATGTAATTTTATTTTTGTTGCTTTTCCTCCTCCCTCTCCCTGTCTTTTAACAAACCATAGCAGTGCAAAGCCTAAGTGGGGCAATATGTGATCTTTGACCCCACTCCCATAGCACATTTAGTAGTCTTGTCTAATTTGCTGCAGAAGTGTAAAAAACAGGAATATGTGTGAAGCAATTAACAACAAAAAAAATGTGATTATGTACCCCCAAGTAGTCCTAGAGCCAGACATGGAATACTAGTTTATTTAGATCTTTTTTGCTCACTTTATTCATTCGACTTTTTACTAAGACAAGTTTGATGACATGAAGTCACTGTCGAAGACTCACAAACATGGCAGTGTCTGCACAGTCACTGCCAACGCCAGCTCTATTTACTGCATTTCACTTTAAATTCTACTGTTTATTTTATATTTAAATCTGTACATCACCAAGAGTAATAAATTTAGAGAACACATAGTAACAATGAATAATTTAGTAGGCTAAAAGCCTTTCCTCATTTTCATATGAAGGCCAATTATAAAAAAAATGAAATTTCTTTTTAGCTGTGCTTGTACATTATTACGATACTGTCTGGAGCCAAGTTGGGCTCTTAGGTTGTTCAGAGATGCTTTATTCAAAATTAAGGTGGTGAAAATAGTTTCATGTGTAATCACAATGCTTTTAAAAACTCAGCTTTGATGGCTGGCTTTGGCTCAGATTTAGTTTGGGCAATAGGGCACAGGTGCCATTTAGTAGACTGATGTTCCAAAAGCAACTTATAACTGGCTGGAAATGGTTTTCATAGCCTGAGTCCTCTGTCCATCTGTCACCATCACATAGCCGCAGTAGGCAGTCATTCATGAAGTAAGAGATGTTCTCAGTCAGGGAAGCCTGTTGCTGGCCTCCTGCAAATCGGATCCACCTTGAAAAATGATGAATGACAAAATGAAGTCAGAGTATGTATGCTGACCAGGAAGGGTGTCTTCCATTACACTGCTCTTTCGATATGGTATTATATTTATCAATTTATACTAACTAGTTCTCTTTTAGTTTTTGCATAAGAAAATCAGGAGTGTGAGCCCAATTATATATAATCATATTGATGTCTATCTATGCCCTGGGCCTTTTCTTAAGGGCTGTTTTTACACAACTATAATTTCATGAGAGAATCCAGAGACAAATTCTAATTCTGTTCATTCCAATATGTGAAAGATGTCCTTTGTTGAAATCCTCCTGGACACTGCTTACAGGGAAGAGGAGCAAGGGCGAGTTGACAGCTGGTTTCCTTTGGACTACAGCAAGATACATATGTGGGAATACACTTTGAGTGCTTATGTACATGCTTTATACATAGTTATCAATCTGTATAAGAAGAAAAGAAGAAACAGAAATAAGCATTTCCTATTTGTATAGCAAGATGTGGGCCATGCCAATGACTTTTATCAGGTCTTTGGTACAAAGAAACTTGAGATCTTCAGAATGCTCGAAAAGAAAATGAAATGAATTTGGGCATTGAAATCTAAAGACAGGGCTGAGGAAATGGAATCTTTCCATTTTCTTCCTTTCTGAGTAAGCTCTGATGAAATCAAAGAAATTTGCAAGTATCATTTTAAGCTGAATTGGACATATTGATACTTAATCATCATTAAAACTATTAGAAAGAGAAAGGCCATGGACCCAAAGTAGAAAAAAAAAGTTTTTACATTGTCTTACAGGAATGATAGTGGCTAATCTGTCTATCAGGATACAAGGAATCTGCAGAAACTCACGCTGAACAGAACTGTCAATGACTACAATGAAGAAAGCATGGTATAAGATGTGGGAACTGAATCTACCAATTTCTTATACATTATTTCTCACTAAATTTGTCTTTATTCACTTTACATCTCAATCACATCCCCCTCCTATTTCTCCTCCCAGCCCCACCCTCACATACCACTCCCCCAATACCCCCTTCCTTTCTCCTTAGAGAATGGGAAAACTGCCATTGGTACCAATCTGCCTTGCACATCAAGTCCCACCAGGAATAAGGTCATCCTTTCCCACTGAGGCCAGGCAAAGCAGCCCAGATATGAGACAGTGATCCAAAGGCAGGCAACATCATTAGAGACAGCACTTTCAATTTCTATTCAACTACACATCAGCTACAAATGTGTAGGGGGCCTAAGTCCAGTCCATACACTTGGTTTGTTGTTTAGTCTCTGTGAGCCCCCATGGCAAATGTTAGTTGACTCTGCAGGTCTTCTTGTAGTGTCCTTGACCTCTCTGGCTTCCTGAATCCTTCCTCCCAACTCTTCCACAAATCTCCCTGAGATCAGCCTAATGTTTGGCTATGAATCTCTCCAACTGTTTCCATCAGTTGCTGGAGGAAGCCTCTCAGAAGACAATTATGCTAGGTTCCTTTCTGCAATCATAGCAAAAAGTATCATTATTAGTGTCAGGGATTGGATATCTCCCATAAATCTTTATAAACCAAGCCTCCTCTGTTCAATATACAGGAGTCTGTACAAGGCAAAGGAAGTTTAGTGGAATGAATATTTCCTGTTATATGTGAATATTCTTCAGGAGTGTTTGAGAATTCTTTTCAGCAACGATAAAGTGAAACTGTGTTAATTTCATTGAGTAAGCCTTGCCAGCTTCCACTTAAGACTCTACCACTGAATTATGGGTACCTTTCTGAGATAATTTGTAATGATTTATTTAGCAAGATTGATGTACAAAACTAAATGTATTAAACCTGCAATTCCCTCTGCATGATGCAAACCATATTATCCCACACACAAGATGAGGTTCATTTGGCAATTAACCCACTATTTTATCAATATATGTTATATCTTGGGTCACAGACATTCTATCTTAAAGCATTAAACCTTTATGGAAATACTTCTCATCAAATTTTAAAAGCAAACCTGCAAAAATAAAAACAAAGGAAAACCAAAACAAATCCCACAAATATCATTTGATCTTCAATGCCTAACTTTATGATAAGCTAATTTGTGTCTCCTGCTTCCCCTCAAACTGAATATCTCCATGCTGTCCTGCTCACCTTCCACTTTTTATTGATGTTTTTCATCATTGATGCCAAATGAATTGGGACTGTTTTAAATTTAAGATTATACCTCTCTATGAAATGATGTTGATAAATGAAGGTGATTAATTATCTAATTGAGAGGAATGGTGTGCAACACCCATGCCCTCTTTATGTACTGGATGATGAAAATACTTCAAACAAGTAGAAAACATTAATTACTCCTATTTTTATATTTAGCTTATTAAAACTTAGTCCAGAAAATCTGTTTCTTGAGTACATCCACTGAATCAGCCAAATGAGAAAAATTTACACTCAGTATGGTTTCTCATTTTTCAAATGTTACATTAAACAAATAAAAAAA
>NW_021604607.1:2370060-2385135 GCF_004785775.1 Grammomys surdaster | reverse complement strand
ATGGGTCAGGGAGGGCTTGATGATAGAAGTATGATTGCAATGACATTTAAGTGGGACTACGTCATAATAAAGCCTATTACTTGTATGCCAGCTAAACATGATCTTAAAATGTTGCTGTGGAATTTATATTGTTTCGCATAAAGAGAAAGTGGCTACTACTCACAGTAAGGCTCTGATTGATCAGAGGATCCTCAGTCTCTTCCTTATTAAGTGATTATCTTTTTTATTTTTGGTTTTTCGAGACAGGGTTTCTCTGTGTAGTTCTGGCTGTCCTGGAACTCACTCTGTAGACCAGGCTGGCCTCTAACTAAGAAATCCGCCTGCCTCTGCCTCCCAAGTGCTGGGACTAAAGGCGTGCGCCACCACTGCCCAGCGACTATCATATTTTTATCCACTAATAGTAACTGGATAAAACCAATTATCTTATGGAAAATTGATTGATTATTTTTTCCTTATAATATAAAAAAACTGGTGTCTGCTCCTTAAAGCCGACAGATCCAGGCAAGAAGAGAGAGAGGTCCCTGTCTTATCCCACTGAGTCTCTCTGGAGTTGAGTGGGATGGTGTCGACCCAAAGAAACACACCTGGCCAGGAGTCTTGTCGAAGCAGGAACTCAACTTTAATGTAATAAACTCTTGTTTATATAAACTTGGAACATAGGGAGAAGGAGTTTAGGTGGGGTGAGATGACATAGGGGGAGAGGAAGGGTGACAGAGGGTATGGGGTGACTGACAAGGCCAATTGCAAAGCTCTACATCAGCAGCAGCTGAGCAGAGGCAGGACCAAGAAGGTCCTGTTGAGTCATTCCGGAATGGAAGTGACTAAGACAGATCTCAAACTCGAGCCAGGCTCAGATTTGTCCACAAGGCCCAAACCAGGGATGAAATGGGGCCCAACGACTGCATATTCGTTTAGTCTGATAACAAAGAACTATAACATATAAGTGAATGGTATGATAACTCCTATACTGTTTTGGTCAATATTTTGACTACGGGATTGAATCTAGGTCACTTCCCCTGGATGCTGGGAGGCTTCACTTTCTCTTGGCTATCACATTCTCTTGCTTTGTTAGTTCATTTGTTTTATTTTAGTAGCATAAAACCACGTAATTTTAAAACATATTCAGTGTATTACAATCAGTTATGTTCATTATTCTTTTTCACTCAGAAAATACAGATTTTCTTCGTATTTGTAACTGTGCTTCTGTGGAGAGTTTAACTTTGACAGTGATGCTGCTCTTTATCTCAAAAATACATTATAAATCCATCGTGTATAGTTTCTTATTTAAAATTTATTAGATTTTATTCTGGAAGTTATTATTCACTCACTGTGTAAAAAGCTTATTTATATCATGAAAATAAAGTTGGCCTAACAAGTTTATTGGTGCAATAGTTTTTAAATGATTTATTTTTTAAATGTATGTATTTATTCACCTTATAATCCAGTATTGACTCTTCCTCTTCTCCTAGTTCCCTCTCAGCATCCACATGGAGTCATTTATTCTCCAAGGAACACCATCTTATTTCTAATGGTGCTTAAACACCTCCATCTGGGATCTCAGGCTGTACATTCCTGTGGTGTTGCAATTGCTTCAAGAGCTTTCCAAAAATAAATTTAGTTTTAAGATTTTATTTTATTGTTAATTGTGCATATATTTTTTTATCTATCTGTTTTTAATGTATGTGCCCTTGCATGTGCCCATCGAAGCCAGTAAATATCTTAGATATTTGGAGCTGGGGCTACAAGCAATTGTTTGCTGCCAGTCATGGGTCCTAGCAACTGAATTCAGATCCTCTCCAAGAATAGTACCAGTGCTGTATGCAACACATTGTAGTGCTTTGAATATGTTTGACCCATGGAAGGTGTGGCCTTATTAGAGGGTGTGTGGATTTGTTTAAGGAAGTCTGTGACTGTAGATATGGGCTTTGAAGTCTGCTACTGTTCAAGCTCTACCCAGTGTAGAGAGCCTATCCTAGACGCCTGCAGAAGATAGTCACCTTCTGCTGCCTGTGGATCAAGATATAGAATTTTTACTCCTTTTAGCACTATGTCTGTCTACCTACACACTGCCATAATTCCTGCCATGATGATAATAGACTGAACCTCTGAAACTATAAGTCATCCCCAATTAAATGTTTCCCTTTATAAAAGTTGCCTTGGTCATGATATCTCTTCACAGAAGTTACACCGTAACTAAGACACACATCAAGAACTTGGGAACCTGACTGGGCAGTAAGGGAATAAAGAAAGGTCAGACACAAGCGCACATACTAAGAAATTGGGATAAGGTGAGCTCTGCTTACTCTGATGAAACACACCTACTATGCTCCTCCATCAAAACCTGAAACCTCAGCATTTTTATTGTGTACACCACAGCTTGTGGACTACACCACTCTCAACAGGAAGTCTCCATGGGTGAATGCCTTTGGCTATAAATATAACGAATGAGGAAGCTGCTCTTATTAGTTCGTACACAGTACCAACATTCTTATTCCATCCAGAAGACAACTCTTCCAATTCCCACCTGATCCATATATGGAAGACTTTGTCATTGCTATGGGTCTGAGGTAAGGAATCCTTGATATGACTATGGCAGGTCAAACAATGCAGATTTATTTAGACTTCATCCATCCTTTACTCAGGAACTTGGCTCCCCATGTGGGAGCTTTATTCCCTGAACCATATCTTCAGGCCCCAGAAATTATTTTTTTGAGAAATAAAAAAGATGTATATTCATAGTCTCTGAATATATTTCAGATTAAATATATATTGTTTTGATTTTATGATTACTTTTTTCTCAAAAGATCAGTTTTATGCCTTAACAAAATTACATTCTTATATTAATTATTAAATAGTTTTCAAATAACACTGCTTTTATATCTTTTGTTTGGACTGCTGACTGAAGCTAAGGATTTCTTTTCAGTCTTTTCTGTGCTTGGAGATTTTCGCTAAAGCAATTGCCCATGTTTGTCTTATTTTGTATAATCTTTATTTAAAAGTTTTCATGTTCTATTAAAATTAAGCATTTAAGTTTTCATGAACACATTTATATGTATCTTATTTTGAATTAAAGAAACATCTTGCACTGTTCCATGCCCTTCTTTTCTATAATGTACATAGAATGTAATGGATGTAGCAAATAATGGAGATATCCATTATAGATAATATAGAACATATAGAATATAGGATATGTTGTATATAATGGAGATACTTCATATTTTTTTGACAGAGATCACATTCATTTTTATACAGTATTATTTCCAGGAATGGTAGCATATGCCTGTAATCCTGATACTTGGGAAGTAAAGATCAGAGGATTATAAGTTCAAATCCAGTTTGTATACTGCCAATTATCATTTTAAAGTGTTGAGGTACTATCCATCATTTGTTAAATTGTGTCTGTTTTAGTTACATTTAGTATGGCTTTTCTCACTAAGAATTATAAAACAGTTGATCTGAGTGTTGATATCATCTAGTCATTGTGACTTAGAGCAGATACTTCGATGTATTCACTGCAATACATACTTCAGATTAGTGACTCTAAAAGGGATAATGCTTTAATTTGGCTCACAAATTCAGTGATTTGGATCCTTGGCTATCTGGCTCAGTTGCTTAAGCTTGTGACAGCACAGTATGTCTTAACAGCAGGAATTAATAGCAGAGGAAGGCCATTTGCCTCATGGCATCCAAGAATCAAAGACACAGAGACAAGATCTAAGGTTCCAATATTCTATTCAGGATCATTCTTTCAACAAACCAACTTGCTTTTATAGACCAACCACCTAAAAATTGAACCAGTTCCCAGTAATATGATAGACCATCAGCCAAACCTTTTACATGCAAGCCTGTGGAGGAACACTTCAGATTGAAATTCAAGCCAAAGCACATGTGTACCTCACAGCATAAAATCATGTAGTCCATCTTCAAGCCTACCCACAGTCCTAAGAGGTTAGTGTTTATCAAAGGCCAAGTCTAAGTCTTTCAGTAAAAGAGTAACTACTTTGTATTCTCCAGATCAATATTCCTACAGTGTGACAGTCAGTATGTGAAACAGTTACCATTTAGGACTAACCATACTAGATTTCTTTGTGTGGAAGACTGGTTGCTTCCACACAGGAGTGCCAGCACTGTACCATAGTCGCATATTGTGGGTCTTCTGGTTACGGGTTTTCTTTGAGTTGAAAAGTCATACTTTGATTCTGAAGCTGCTTTGTGAGGACATGATTAGAATTGTATTTGGTTAGTTTGAATGTTGAGGTCCAAACCTTTGTTCTTTAGAGTTGTCTAACTGAAATCTCTTGCACTCCAGCGTCTATGAAATTACTGACAGAGCAAAATCTTTTCCAGTACTTCCAAGGTACATTGTTCACTGTGTGTCATGGATTGTTTTTTTTTCCCTATTGTTATTTCTAAGACATTATACAAAGATTGTTATTGACTCCATAGTCCTTGAAATAAAACTTCATTTTTTATCACACTTCTAAGAAGGAAAGATTTTATCAATGACCCTAAAGGGAAATATTAATTTTCCTCTAGCTTTATTTAATTTTATCTTTCAATTTCCCTAGCATGTTGCACTCCAAAAAATTCTGAGTCTGACATGATGTAATTAAGAAATACATCATCCTAAAAATCATTTCTTAACAAGCTTCGGGCAGGGAAATACTTTTATAGGAAATAAGAGGAAGACATACTGGTTGACTGAATGTAATCTCACTTTCTATGAAAGGTTTTATTTCTGCTTTATTCTGTGTTCTCGCTCTTTCTTTTTCATGTAACTGGGAAGGGGAGATAGGAAGCAATTAATGGCTGTCTTCCCCTTCACTGACTGCCTTTCCCTATAAAAATCTTCTCTTTTGGCAAGAATGTTTCTTAGGGAGAAAGAAGAAAAGCACTGCTTATGTTCAACAATAATAAACCAAATCCTTGAGTCTGTATTGTGTTCATGGCTACATTGATGACAAGCAGTAAATCTGATCATAAAGAAGAGCAAAGAAAGGTCCTGACAACATGCTCTAAGGACCAGAGAAGTTGTGACCCTTCCTCTTTGCACAGACAAAATGATTTTCCCATGTATATCAAAATCATCCATGCTGTAAGTATGGTATCCAAGATGAATCTCAAAGACAAACAAACAAACAAACCAAAAAAAAAAAAACCACCCTGGTAACTCAGGTGTGAGAAATGGCAACATTGATTGAACTAACTGAATAAACATGATTGGAGGAAAGCGAGGCTTGTATATTTTTATCCATATATGATTTTGTGTTTTCATGGCCACGTGCTTTTTTGAAAAATAACTAAAAGGCTCAGTATTATATAACTCTGTTGAGGAACTAGGGAGAGTTCCTGTTTTATTCATTAAAATACAATATTTAGAATGTTGATCAAGAGAAAGAACTAATTACAAGTGATTAAAATCAATCAGAAAATTATTTTATACTAGCCTATGTTAAGTATGAAAATGTGACTTTATAGCACAAAACTAGGAATTCAGTTAACATTAGGAAAGAGTTACTTTTAAAAGCTCCCTCTGCTATTGAGAGTTTATAGCAATAACTTTTTAAGTTATTTTAGTTACATTGTGTTTTGCATATGAAATCTTTCTATATATCCTTGGGATGATGTGTTAGAAAAATGTTTATTAATGATCAATGTATTTAATGTTATTATGCAAATATTGGGTCCATTGCATATATCTTAAACTAATGACAGCTTTCAATCATGGATGCCATACCTGCACTTTTTTTCCTTTATGATCATTGAACGTATCTTCCCTAAGAGTAGCTTTTGGCATTTCTCTGGCCAATGATGTTATTTAGCTGTCCTTAGCTGTAAGACTAGTCACTTTGATTTTATGTACAATATTTTTATTATCAGAATTTCACAACTTTCATAACAGTAGCACAGTTGTCAAATAATAAATCTGCCATTGTTAGGAGTTAGGGCAACCCCTCTTACAACACACACACTCTGAATATCACATTAAGCTACAAACCATTCTTTACTATGCACTTAAAGCAACAGTAGTCATATTAATCTGGATGGAGTTTGAGACAAGCTTAACCATTAGAACACCAAGAACATGGTCCAACTACAGCAAAGTTCTTTTGAAACTCAGCTACTCCAAATATCTGCTAGCTGTCTCTGTCTTAAAGCCATCTGTAAGTCAGTTTTTACAACGAAAAATGTTTCCAGTATATGTGAGGACCCACAATGCCTTTATCACCTTCCTCCCATTTAATTCAGGACTTTGTATTTCTTATGCAAGGAACCCACTACCAAAGGTGAGATAAATATTCCTTTTTTTAAATATTTATTTATTTATTTTATTTATGAGTACACTGTAGCTGTCTTCAGACACACCAGAAGAGGGCATCCAATCTCATTATGGATGGTTGTGAGCCACCATGTGGTTGCTGGGATTTGAACTCAGGACCTCTGGAAGAGCAGTCAGTGCTCTTAACCGCGGAGCCATCTCTCCAGCCCGAGATAAATATTCCTAAGAACCATTTTGAATGTGGAGGAGCAGTACAAAAGTTTGCTCATATAAAAGATATAGGATTTTCTGTGATTCGCTTTGCTCTGGTTTTTAGTCAAAATACTGGAAATGTTTGAATCCTAAAGTTTGTTTCTAGTATCTGATGAAATCAACCAGAGTATTTTTCCATCCAAAGCTAATTCATCATTCATCCTGCTGCTCATCGTGTTTCCTGGACCCCTGATCACTGGTGTGGTTTGTTTGTTTGTTTGTTTGTTTGTTTGTTTTACAGTACCATTTGGAAGGAACTAGTCCCAGGGCTGTGTGTACTTAAGGAATTCTTCCAGCACTTCTAAGTTGTTGGTGCTTTCTTCATCTCAATGCATTTTAATGGATCCATCCTCATCTTCATGCTACATTGGGATTGATTGAGTCCAACTTGGAAAAAATAAGAAGCAGATGGGCTCCTTCAAAAGCCGGATTATTCCTTTGCTAGAACAACTGAAGGGTCACAGACTCTCTGCAGGGATAGGAGTGCACAGTGTACCAGATGCAGGGGGCTTCATGTTTTGTAGGAGGAAAAACATTTGGAAGCTTCCTCAAGTTCTGTCAGTCAAGTCAACTTTTTTGTATGGAGTTTCTAGTATACCTGAGGATTTTAGGTCATTAACTCTTTATGCTGGGCATCCAGGGGAAGAGCTTTGCATACCCAGAACTCCTTAAACAGCTAACTCTCTTCTCCCATCATCTGCCCTGAAAATTGTATCTGCTTTATACTCCTCAGGTACTGATCCAGTTGCCTCAATCAGGGACAATACTAGATTATTTGGACTCCTTCCCTGATCTGCAGCCTTGAAGTTCTGTGCAATCAAAAGAAACTAACATTTGTTTTTTATTTTCTCCTTAAAAATCCTGCCTCTGCCTCCTTCAGCAAATCTTACCAGTGTGCCCCACCACAACCAGAATTTGAGGGCAAGGAGGTGGGAGTTAGTCGGTGGATAGGGGCATACCCTCATAGAAGCAGGAGGAGGGGGGATGAGATAGGGGGTTTCTGGTTGGGGGGAATGAAGAAAAGGGATAACATCTGAAATGTGAATAAATAAAATATCCAATAAAAAAATCACTTCTCAGTGCAGCCTGTTGTCTAAAGTCAGAAAAAAATTTTTCATATACTTTATTTTTGTAATTTGTTAAAGTAGTAAGACAATCCTAGTCTTGATTTTTCCATTATGAATCAAAGTAAAAGCTCATCAGTTGCTTTTTAATGTTATATTTGTTTATTGAATCTATAAATATTTTCCTAGTCATATTTATTAGCATTTATCTTATTATTATTATTTGTCTTTCATGTCACCGAATTCTTCTTCATGAAATTATATATAATCTTCCATTTCTTCTAGCTTCCGATTTTTCTTTATTAAATAAAGTCATGTTTAATGCAGTCTTATTAATTAGTTATCAAATAAAAAGTGAGACAAGATTTTAACATTTTTATGTGTTTACACAGTTGTTTTTCATCCATATTTGAATAACTTACTAATATCTCATTTTAAAATAAGACATTTTAATTTATTTTCTGTAGGTATCTTTACATCTCCTAAATGGACTTAAAGTTTTCAGACAAAATTTATATGCAAATTTTATTTGTATAGTATTACAGTACACTTTTATGTTGAAGTTTTATTCTGTCTCCCATTTTGTTGATTTTCTAGGTAATTTTCATTATCTCTGATAATTAATTTATCTCAATAATTGGAAACAGCATTGATGTTTTTGTTGCTCAGTGTTGCTGTATATTTTACATTGATAAATTTAACATTACAAAGTTACATTCTAATTTATATTGTTTTAAATATAACATTGCTTAAGACTTGGAATTTTGTCAGTTGGAATGAACTCAGGTGAAAAATTATCTAGGGCCATCAGATTGAGGAAGCGTATCTTTCCATTCTCCACCTGTCTTGGGTATCCACCATTCTACTCTCTCACTTCTTGCAATGTACTGAAGCTTCTCTTTGACATGCATGTTTCAAACAAATGCATGTCTAAAAAGTGAAAGAAATAGATTTTTTCACAAAGTTATGCAAGTTAATACATTTAAAAAAATAATCTAATAGATCTTTGACTAGTAATATTTTTAAATGATTCCTTCCAACCTATACACATACACACACACACACAAATACACATGTATTTTCATAAAAATATTTAATTGGAGTTGCCCTACTTTTTCCTATAAGTTATTAGATGACAAAACAAACAAACAAACAAACAAACAACAACAACAAAAACCAGTGCCAGGTGTAAAATACTCTCAACAAGTTGTTGGTCAGTTTTGTTCAGAGATCTCCAAAACAAATTAGGCTATCACTATTGTTCTTTATTACCCACCATGATAGCAAGACCCTATCGCTGAAGACCATATACATTGAGCCAAAGACATGGAGAAATCCAGTTGGTACTGATCAGAGAGTCCTTGCTGGCTAACTTTCACAATAGTAAGGTATTATTGATGATGCTGAGGGACAAGCATTGCCAACGGTCTTACCCAATTATGTGGCTCATGTGTTACAATAAGAACTTAGATGGCAAGATGTGTCTATTGGTAAAAAAGTGACCTAAATGTTTGGGAGTAAACACTCACTTAAAAAATAGATTTAAGACCTATTCCATTGATGGAAATGTATATCTAGTACTATTAAACTAGCCAATAACCCATGGTTGAGGAACTTATAAGGACCTACAACTATTATTTTGCTCAATGAACGAAATGTCAAACTGTGCTCTAAATTTGTATTTCTACGCCCATGTAAGTACAACCCTCAGACCTCATAAAAGAAGCTTCTTTGTGTAAACATGGAGCTTCTCAACTGGCCCAAGTGCAGAGTATGAGTGTACAGTACTCAGTTACAAATAAAATCTTTGCAACCTCCTGCCAAAGACCAGGGAATATCATAGAAGCAGCACTGAAATGACTGTAAAAGCCAGAGGCTGGGCAAGACTGGAGATAAGCAATGTCTTCCTATCATGGAAGGACTACTGCACTCTTGAACTCACAGGATGAGGCCTGTACATGATCAAGTCAACCAACCTCCAAGCATAAAGCAGGGGGAGGGGCCTCATAGATGTCACCTACAGCTGAGGAACAATGGAGAGTTGATGTTTCTACGGTAGAAAGTCAGTTTTCTTGAGATTTTGTTCCCTGGTAGGTTGAGCACATTCTAGGGCATGATCATATATCTATGAGTTAATGGGAAGCAGAAATTTGATTTGATAGCTTAAGGAAAGAAAAGAAAACATGAAATTAGGATGCATTTGAGGTATAATATGAATCTGCAAAATGTGAAGAGAAGGAGGGAGATTTAATATGATAAGAATACACTGGCATATTTATACAAATTTCAAAAAGTAAAATATTGAATGTATTCTAAAATCTTTTCCTCCATAGATATTGTAGCCTGCCTTTTCTTTTTATTGCATTAATTTATTTGTGTATATGAGTGTGTGGAGGGAGGGAGAGTACATATTTACCAAAGCATAGATGTGAAAGCCAGAGCAGAGATTGGAGAAGTTGGTTTTCTTACCATGTGAGTTTTGAGGATTAAACACAGGCATTGGGCTTGGTGAAAAGCACAACCCATTAAGCCATCTCGCTGGACCCAGTTTGTTTACTAAGAAGTCTCACTGACAAGTACTTTAACCAAGGCATTACTTTCCCCTCTGGGTGTATCATCCCACTAAAAGAAAAGACTAAATCACAAGCATGTAATTCTTTCTTTCCTACCCTATGTTTTACTTAGCAATGATTAAATTGGGCGAGTTCATGGTGGTATGGATGTAGATTCATTTAGTAATGAAATAATTGAACAGTATTAATTTCTCTCCAAAGAAACTTTCAGCCATACATTTTATATATACACGTAGTAATTATAACAATAATTAAAATCAGTATAATTTATCATTGTTCTATTTTCTAAATATTAAGTTAAAGTTTGGAATTTTGCTTCATATTTAATGGCTAAAATGCATTTTATGTTTTATTTCCAATGTCACTTCATCATATTGTTATTAGAGTCTTTAAGACTGTACTGCTTTTACATTACAGGTTTTATTGAAGATTCTTTGTGACTTTGTATAGAAGCAATTTTATGAATAATTTGTAGGTGCTGTTTAAAGGATTTTCTCTGTAGGATACACTTTAATATACAATGTGATATTAATGTTATTAAAATAACATTCAGATTCTTTGCATTACTTCATTAGTTCTCTACTCTAGCTGTGCATTACAGCCTTCTGGGAGGTTTGTATAAACTAATAACATCTAGGAAACATTGGAACTCTATGTTTGAGTGTGGTCTGGGTAGCTATACACTTGGAGCCAAGAACTATTACTGATCTGGGCTAAGCCACAGCTTCAGCTCATAGTTAATGTGTTTCTTAAGATTATTTGTTTGAT
Organism: Grammomys surdaster; assembly: GCF_004785775.1. Taxonomy (NCBI): domain Eukaryota; kingdom Metazoa; phylum Chordata; class Mammalia; order Rodentia; family Muridae; genus Grammomys; species Grammomys surdaster. The sequence continues at coordinate 2,374,198 of NW_021604607.1, read as the reverse complement.
TGGTTGCTTGCTTGATTAGTTGGTTTAGTTTTGGCCAATGAAGACGGCAAAGTAACACTTTTTCTTTTTATTGATTTTTTTGTGAATTTCACATCATGCACTCCCATCCGACTCATCTCCCCATCCTTTTTTATCTGTCCTCTGCCCTTGCCACCTCTCCCCCAAATCAGAATAAAGTAAGATAAAGAAACTTAAAAAAATGATCTTGTCCTGGGACCTGTAGTATGTCACAGTGTAAGCATTATACCCTTTTGTCTATCTTTTCTTGCAAATGTTGATTGCCTTGGGTCATGAAACCCTGCAGATTTGAATCTCCAGACCAGCCTTTTCATGTGCGCTAGCAGGTCACAGGTGGAGTAGATGTTGGAATAGGCAAACTCAAAACCCCGGATATGGGCTGGGAAGGAAACTGAGTTGGTCTTCCTGCCAGCTCTCCCTGTCCCGCACCATCAGGGCAAGCTCTCCAGCACTGCCCCAGCTAGCTCAGCCAATGCTACTGATGGGAAGGGTCAGGATCTTCTCTCCTGTTCTCATGTCTTCAAGGGCTGGCTCACCCTCACCCTAGCATCAGGACCAGCTCTACTGTGATTCCCAGGTAAGGTTCTGGGGCCTGTGAGGGGGCATGGCTAGCTCTCTCATTCTCATGAGCTCAGGGACAGTTAACCTACCTGCCACAAGCTGTGAGGGGCAGGGAGGGGGGACATCTCTCCCTTGCCCATGCCATCCCACAGCAGAGGGATAGGGCAAGTTCTCCCTCACTCATTCCCTTGTCACCAGGGTCACCTCTACTATGTTGCTCTGATCAAGGAGTGGGATCAACTCAAGACAGTGCCTCAAAGGACAATATAGACCAGGGACATTTGCACGGTCTTTGGTAGTAACAGGGGCCTGGAACATCAGTACAGATCCTGGTTGCCATAGGACCATGAACTCAGATATGCCCCTTCCACTGCAGCATCTTGTGTCCGGAAGTTCCCATGACCTCAGATGGTAGCACAGGCCACTCAGAACAGCATGACCCTCCATGGCAGCATGGCTATCAGATGTCCACATGATCTCTGGTAGCAACTCAGCCCACAGACATTGACACAGACCCCAGCTGTGATGGCCCTTTGCAGCAGCCAGGGCCAGGATCTCACCATAGCCTCCTCAGATATGCCTGTTTCTCACCATCATTTCGTAGCCATTTCCACTTTTCTCCTCAGTGTACAAACTCCCGAGCTTCACTTTGCCTTCCATCTTTCCCTGAGTGCTTTATCTTTCCTACCTCTCTGTCACACATTTGTTAACTATAATCGCTCCTGCAGCAGGTGCTTGAGTATCTTTCGTCTGCATCCCTCCCCCATTTCACCCTCGCCCAGAGTGGTCAGAGTGCATGCTTGGGTGTCCCTATCTTAAATTTTTTAACTGATTTTCATTGCCTGCCAACTATTTGTTTCTTAGATGTCTTGGTATATCTGTGCGATTTAGCACTTCTCTTTTCCTTTGCCAGTCTTTGTTCTGGATCTGTCTTAAATTACCCTAGACTTGCTGGCTTAATTAAACAAGAAAAATATCATTCTAATTTCAGAGGCTGGACATAGAGAGGAAGATGCTGCCTTGGCACAGTCTGGTATGGATCTTACATTTATTTGCCTTCTTGCAAACGCTGCTTTGTATCTGCACACCGTGGAAAGTTCACAGGCACTAATCCCTTCTAGAGTTATCCATTTCCACAGATCAGGCATCTCCTAAAGGACCTAACTCTTGACACCATCATATTGGGGAGTAACATTTCATTGCATGGATTTCAAAGGATGATACTGACCTCATAGTAATCATAGAGAAATCATTCATAAGCACTACACAGATGTATAATTGATACAATATCTTACTTTGATTTTGAGGAAAATAATTCAAATCTTCAATTAGTAGTCATATGTTTTGTATTTGAAGTTTATCTTTAGCTTTTTGAGAATTTGAGGTTGATTTAAAATTTTAACTCTATGTGCTCATCCTTTCCCTTTCAGTAATGCCTCTGGATCTAGGGATCTCACTCAGGGGGAAAATGCTTTCCTGGCATTTACAAGGCACTAAGTTCTATTCCTGGTTCCCTTGATATCTATTGATGATTTTATTATATGTGCTTCTTTTCCTATAGCAATTAATTTGCCTTTGTTTTAGTCTTATGTTGCTTTGGTATGTTGTAGTTTTGTATGTTCTGCTGTTTATATATTTATTTTATTGTCTATTGATTTGGAAGAAAGGAAGTTTTAATAACATGAACAGCAGTTTGTAACTTATGTGTATGCATAAGCCATTTTTGATAACTGCACACTACACACTGTAAGTCAAACTGCCTACAGAAAACATCTGAGAACACTGAATTAAACTCTCACAACAAAATGAGATGGTGGGTCTGGACAGCTGCCAAGCAGGAGGGATTTGCAACAATGTGAGCAGCTCCTTTCCTTGGGGTATTTAGGGTTTAGATGTTGCCAAAAGGGCACAAAGAAGTATTCAGAAAAAATGAAGAATGGGGGCAGAAAATTTAGATTTTGTTCTCATTAAGAAGCGGAAGTGCAGAAGAGTCATAAGAACCAAAGCTAAACTGGTTTGCTCAGAATCTGAGGACTTACAGACAGCATGCACTGAGCCAGCAAGATGTTAATAAAGGTGTTCACTGCCAAGTGTGATGACTCCCAAGTTTTATCCTTGGGACCCTGTTGGGGAGGGCAAAGTCTGAAAATCTGACTCCCACATGCTGTTCTCAGATTTTCACATATTATATTCATGGCACGCACACCCACAAATCTCACAAGAGAGAGAGAGAGAGAGAGAAAGAGAGAGAGAGAGAGAGAGAGAGAGAGAGAGAGAGAGAGAGAGAGAGAGAGAGAGAGGAAAGAGAAGCTTTATTTCAATAGTAGGAAATGTATAGTGTCTATAAGTGCCATCATCACTACTGCCATTCCACATGTGTAACGCTGCCTTGAAATATCTTGCTCTACCATTATCACTCTGTATTAATTCTTAGCCCACTATATTTCCAACAGACACCATTTTCTCTTTCTCCTGAAACAACCCTTTGTTGCAGCCTTCGGGTGATTCTCATGATTTTAGCATATTTCAAAATATGTCTTTCTATCCTCCTTTTTATGGGTTTCCAGGTTGGCACCTCTATCCTGCCAGCTGTTTTGAGAACACAGTCTTACACTGGTGCTGTTGGTAGGTGGTAGACTGTTGTGCCATCTTTTGAATGGCCCATTTAACTTTCTTTTATACATTGCCTGTAGCCATTCCACAATATTCTTCTCAGCTAATCTTTTCTATTTGTTTTACTTGAAATTTGTATTTCTTCTTGTCTCTGTGACTTAATGTCAAAAAGCAAGCATCTCTGATTTGTTTAAATATTGGTTCTCCCATTCTTTATCTTCCCTTAACTAGGAATACAGCTGAATGGGTTTCGGAAATTTCACCATGACTATTCTAGAATATTTTCTGTTGCCATGGCAAAATACTTATATAACGTTGGAATTCTTTTGTTGTTGTTGTTCAGTGCTAGAAACTGAAGGCTAAGTCTGAGATTAGGGCTTTTTGGCCATGGGTAAAGACCCTGTGCTTGGGTCACAGCATGGTAAAGAGATGAAAAGGCCACTGCCCTATGCCATGTAGCTGAGAGTTTTAGGCAGCCTCCCTTTATCACTCATTTTCCACTCTCGAGAGAAATAACTTACGCTGTGAGACTAATATAAATCACTTCCTGGGCAAAACTCCACAACTTAATTTCCTCAAACTAGGCACCATCACACATAGCCTCCATTACATGAGTGCTCAAACCACGGCACTGACTAATTATCCCATTTTGTACTTGCATTTATGTATGTCCACACATGTATGGATATATACACATACATGCAATCATTTATTTAGGGCTACTACATATATGAACAACTTGTTTCATCTCAAAATTTTTGAATGTCACTGTGGTATATCGAGATTTACACAGTTGATATTCTAAAATCGAATATCCAAGAAAGAAAATCCTACTATGGCCTTTATATGTTATCTTGTAAAAGAAGCCTGACACAGATTTTAATCATTCTCTCTCTCTCTCTCTCTCTCTCTCTCTCTCTCTCTCTCTCTCTCTCTCTCTCTCTCT
>NW_021604607.1:2340149-2370050 GCF_004785775.1 Grammomys surdaster | reverse complement strand
TCTCTCTCCTTCCATCCATCCCTCTCTTTCTCTCTTTCTCTCTTCTGTCTTTTTATAACTTCATATATATTTTTCTTATTTTGGTAAGTGAGGATCTAGGTGGACTCAGGAGAGGAGAAACCATAATCAGATTCCAATGTATGAAAAAAAATCTACTTTCATCTTACTCACAAATGGTGGGCTTTACTTTCTAATTTTCATTTCGGTCATCTATTATTCCAGTTTTTAGTAATTTAAACTTTAATTGGCATTGGCAGCCCTAGGACTTTTAACCTCACTTAATTGTGTGATCTTCACTTATTGAGCAGGTTTGTCTATCATCTAAAACCAAGTAAATATCAATGTTGGGTATTTATTACAAGTAACAAATTCTATGCACATGAGCATGTAAATCACTATTTTAAAAAATGTGCAACAGTTATCTGACCTATCTCTCGTTTTGATCCTGATTCAATTAAAAGCACACAATTTAATAGTTTCTGCTTCCGTTATTATAATTGTAAAGTCCCTCTGTATACTTCAATAATATGCTGAATTCTTTATTTAAAAACCTTGTGTCTTCACTTTGTTTTTCATGTTTCTTCTGTTCCTCACACAATTCCATTCTCTGCACTTTGTGTAGTTGATGTTGTGAATATTCACATAGTTTTCCATAATTCTATTTTGTCCTTTTACTGATGCTAAATGTTAAGAATTCATTTGGTAAAGTAAACTTGTATCCCTCTAGGGATGTTCAGTACAGATGCAAATACTCTTCTCTGATCCCATTTCCTTGAACCAAAGTGAGCTGTTGGCTCTCTACATGTCTGTCTCATTTCATTCTGCATGGAATCATTTTTGTATCTAAATTATTTCATTAATTCAAGCATCGTACTTAAACTGCCCACAGGGAATATGAATTGGTTTCTTCTGTTTCCTGCCTAAAACCTGTGTTGACTGTTTCAGCCTGGATTGAGTGAGCTCTGAGACTAAAGTGTTGATCATTTTAGAAAATCATTTCTTAATTTTCCTAGGTTAATATATTTTTGATCTCTAAATCTTGCCAGTTTTTTTTTTTAACTTGGGGTAATCTTCCAGAAGTGTTTTAATGTAGAATAGATGAAAGATAAATGTTCTAATTTTTCTAGTGATTTGACATGGACAAAGTAAGGGAGAGGGAGATATTCACTTCATATTTGATTACATATGTGTCATTTTGATATAAATACACAGTGATATGAATTATTTTATGTGTATTTATACATTTATTCTAAACAATGTGATAAGATAAATTTTGTTCTATTTTAACATTACTAGTGACATCTTGTTTTTAATTTAGGATAATTATCTGTGGCAGGTAGAGTGATGCTATCACATTTAACCTTCTCCTGCACCAAACAAATAAGAGTAAATTTTTTTAAAAAAATTAAAGAAATGTCACTATGTGCTTTGTTTTAGTCAGGATTACTACTGCTGCTATGCTGAGACACCATGACCAAACCCAAGCTGGAAGGAAAGGGTTTATTTGGCTTATACATCAACACTGTAGTCACTCTCTGAAGGAAGTCAGGACAGGAACTCAATCAGGGCAGGAACCTAGAGGTAGGAGCTAAAGCAGAGGCCATGGAGGGTGCTGGTTACTAGTTGCTCCACTCAGCCTGCTTTCTTATAGCACCTAGCCACCAGCCCAGGCATGAGACCACCCACAATGGGCTGGGCCTTCCACATCAATCACTAATTGAGAAAATGTCCTATAGGCTTGCTTAGGGCTCGGCTCTATCTTATGGAGGCATTTTCTCAATGGTGGCTCACTCCCCTCTGGTGACTTTAGCTTGTTTTGAGTTTACCTAAAACTACCCAGCACAAATTTAATACTATTTTGTCTTCTTTTCAGAGCTAAATATTTTCTAGCTTTGACCCCCTCCCCCCAAAAATAATTCCATGACAACATATTAGAAGGAGAAAGTTGAGACTCTGGATGTCTTAGAGATATGGAAGAATCCAGGTCCAAGTTTGGAATATCCAAAGATATTTGTATAAGAATGAAAGGGCATTTTCAAGATTAGTGAACAAAGATGAAAGAGAAGGCAAACTCTAAGACCTCATTTGCTAAAGGAGGAGCAATGCATGCATCAAAGTTCTAATGAATGTAGCTCATTAAAACAAAAACAACCCCACAGATATAGGAATTAAAAAGTGAATCTCAAAAGAGAGAATGGGAAAGCTGTGTCTCCTAGAGTGTCCTTGGGAAAACCAAAGCCACAGATGAGAATATTAGCCATTAAGACACTGAAGCCAATGCACTGTGTGCCTTTTTCAAGATAAGTAAAGAGTTCTAGCTGATGAAAGAAAAATCTTTTTCCTGAAGACTCTGAGTGGAAATGTGGAAGAAATGATACAATATAAAATCTCTGTCTAGCAATTCTTAATGAAATAAATAATGGAATCAGACAATCATCATATATTAATGAAAACATAAGCTTAGAGCTTAAGAGATATTTCTTAGTGGTGGAGTTAGATTGCCAGGACCTGTCTTCAGTAATTATTCCGGGCATCAATAACAGTGAAATGAACAGACACTTGATTCTGATATGTGAGCAATATGAACACAGAATTACCTATAAAGTACACTTGCAAAACAAATGAAATCAAACTCTGAGAATAAATCTACTCAAAATTCACAGCTAACTCTATTAAAAGCAGAGATGTGGGTGTTACTGACATTACACAAATGAATAATAATACAAAAAAACTCAACATAATGTGCAGGACCTCTAATGAACCTTTCACAAAAATCCAATACAAAGGATGGAATAAAAAAAAAGGAGCAAATGGGCCAAAGAAAGAATGAAAAGATTCAAGAAATGTAAACAGCAATGCACAGAATAAAGTTTGTTGCAATATCATCCAAAGTAACTGTGATAAGCCATTCTTTAGAGACCCAAAGTTGAATATGTACTTAATATACAATGGCACCTAAAGGTATTGTTTGTCTGGCATAATAATGACAATACACTTTGGTGAGAATTTTTCTAAATTTTAAAAAATATATTCTGGTATATGTACTAGGTATGTGTACTTGATACTTTTGATTAGCCTTAAGAGTTTTCCATAAAAAATCCTGTGAGTAAAGGGAGATAGATGCAGTAGATACTTTAAGATCTTGATCATAGTTGTGTCTTGGTGATTGGTATCAGAAAGTGTAGTGTGCTTCATTAGAAAAGTTTTATTAAAATTGTTTCCCTGTGAGTGGAAAGAGACATCTCTTCTATGTCATCAGTTTCTGAGTTCTATATTTTGAACTTTAATGTTTAATGTTGTGCTTTGATACTTTATCTACATGTTGCTAATACTTTCTTATTTGTTTACTTGACCAGAATAAGTGGTATTAGGATAATAAAGATGGATATGGACATACAGAATAAATAAACCAATGATATAGATGGCAGCCAGTAAATAGAAGAGAATAACTAACACTAAACAAGAAACAATGAGAAATACATGCACAAATCATTTCAAGTCTGTACTGAACCTTTAAGAATGAATAGAAAAGGATTGGAGGGATGGCTCTGCTGCTAAGAAAGTGTACTGCTCTTTCAAGAGGACCTAAGTTGAGTTCCCAGCAAGACAGGTGTCAACTCCAGAGTGTCCAGCTCCCTTTTCTGGCCTACACACACACACACACACACACACACACACACACACACACACAGTCTCTGTCTCTCTGTCTCTCTGTATCTCTCTGTCTCTCTCTGTCTCTCTCCCTCCCTCTCTCTCTCTCTCTCCCTCTCTCTGTCTCTCTGTCTCTCTGTCTCTCCCTCTCTCTGTCTTTCTGTCTCTCTTTCTCTCTCTCTCTCTCTCTCTCTCTCTCTCTCTCACACACACACACACACACACAGACACACACACACTTGTAATTAAATATAAGCTTTAAAAAAAGAATTCCTGAAAAGCAGTTTGTCAGAAAGTGAGAATAAACTAACTTGAAGGATGGAAAGATAACATTGATTATCCTAAAAAAGACAAAATGAAAAAATAAAAAGCAGATAAAGTAGAAAAGACTTTAATGGCAGAAGTAAGAACTGATGTGGACCTGAACTAGTGTCACTGTGAACAGAGAGCATACTGTTAATTTAATGGCATATTGGAGGAAAAAAGGGAGAGAGAGCTTTACAAAAATATCTGTGGCATTATCTTCAGCCATGCTACCCAGAAGCCCAGATTCAGTCTTTGCCTAGAAATTAATTTATTATTATCACTTACTATCTAAAGTTATGTTTTCTAAATAAGCAGAGATTCATGAGGTGACCACTGAATAGAAATGGTTCAGAGAAGGAGAGTTAAACAAATATAGTCACTTCATTAATGAAGACATTCCAAACAGTATGTCGATGATATGATGTTTTTATCAATAACTAATGTTTGATTGATTGATCAATCACAACCTAGCCTTACATTAAAGTAGATAGACACTCCATCCCACACTGTAAAACAAATGTAAATAAAACTAAATTCTTTGCTAGTCAAAAGACACATCAAAGGATAAAATACAGAGAAGCAAATATTCCAATGCAGATATGAAAGAGCATCTTCCAAAGTAGAGATAGCAAAATCAGTAACATATAATTAAATGATAAATTCTCAAATTGTAGGAGCAGACATTTTATTAGAAACAATAGAGACATAAAATATCTAATTGGGTCATGAAAAGATACCTTAATTCATTAATTCCCAAGAAGAAAGACTCATTCCATAGTGAACAACCACAAAATAAACCCCAGAACAACAGACGAAATACATACAATAAATACAAAAGCAAGTACTAGATAGGGAGGTATAAGCAAGTATTTGGACAGTCAGGTCACCTGGGAAGTTGGGAGGGATAAAAACTAGAACATTCATATGAAGGCTTTTTGTTTCTTTTAGAGGGTTCTTTGAAAGTAGTGTTTAACTCACAATCTCAAAATATATTCCAGACTGTCCTTCTGCCTTTGCCTCTTGAATACTGGAATTATAAGCATTATTCCCAATGCTAGTCCTGAAGCAGACACTTTTTAATAAAATCTTGGCAACATACACAACATCTTAACACATGCAAACCCTATGAACTAGTAATTTCATTCCTACATGTATACCAAATAGGTCAGTTGATATTCACCAGAAAAGTATTTACAACATCAGTGCTGATAAAGCCCAAACATTAAGCTGAATAGAATGGATTTAAAAACAACAGTCATACAGTAGACTATCATAAATAACTGTAAGAGAGAAATATTATATTTCCATTTTTGCTTGCTTGTAGTTTTGTTGTTGGAGGCAGAATTTCACTATGTGGCCCTAGATGTTCTGAAACTCAATCTGTAGAGCAGATTGAGAGGCCTGCCTCTGCTTCCCAATGCTGTGATTAAAAGCATGTGCCACTATGACACAGCTGAAATCTTATATTTCTTAACTGTGTGGGTCTCATAGGACACCTTCACTTTGAAAAGATTCATTATGATTTGTACATTAAATTTGTATACTGTTTTGTTTATAATTCATTAATCGATAAGTTTTAAATAATTGAACTTATTTTAGCTTAAATTTTTATGATAATTAAACATCATTTGAGAAAAATTCATTCCCTAAGAATGAGCTATATAAAATTTACTCAGCAATCAAAATATATTCATAATTACTGCCCTAGCATATACTTGTCCAAATGTTTATAATTCTATACATACACTGATATCCAGGCAATATGTTATAAATATTATTTCTCACAGTCTATATCAAGTTAGTTTTTTTTTTTCATGGTGCTATTTCACCTATTTCTATGACTACATCCCATTTTTCCAAATCTCCAGCAATGATAATTTGTAATATATGGTCTTTTAAAAATTAATATCTTAGATATGCCATATGAGGTAATCTTTTATCTCAACTTGCATATGTCACAATGTAGAAAAGCCATTTGCAGACAACATAGTTATAAATTTGGCATACATTTGGTAAAGACCTAGTCAATATATATTTTTCATATAGTATTATTGGTAGCACTCTTTTTACTCATAACATAATGATATCAAATGGAGTCATAGCACATATACCTAGACACATACAATATTCACATGCAATTATAAAAGTTATTAGTACTTCCTGATTTTACAAGATAAGTTGTTACAAGAGTAGCAGTGCCTCCTCATTACAGAAGCTGAAATCTTACCTGGCAACTATGATAGGGGTCCAAACTCAAGGATTGGATAATCAATTATAGCACAAAGAATGAAAGACAGGAAAATTCCTTCTAGCAATGGCAGTATTATCGTTTGAATGTGTAATGTATGCTGCAGGTTTGAATATTTGTTGATGAATTTTTGGAAAGTACTGGATCCTGAAATGTCTGACCTAATTAATGAGCTAATCCTCTAATGAACTCATAATATGATGGTATGATTTGGAAGAGGTGCAAAAAAGAGTTAGAACCTAGCTGGAAGGAGGTCACATATAGTTCATTTTTGGTGGACATGTATACTCTAGATCTATCCTGTTTTACCATTTTATAGCTTACAGTCCTCCATGAAGAGCATAGTTCCAGCTCCCAGCCCACAATGAATGAAGCATATGGACTGAGACCTCTGAAACCATGAGCTGAAGTAAATCCTTCTTCCCTGAAGTTACTTTCCTTTAGTGTGTGGTGAGATTGATATAAAGGCAGCAAAGTAATGAGATCATCTTTACAGACGGTGATGCTAGTAAAGAAATGAATTTCCTTTTTTCTTAATTACCGTTGTAACAACTTTATATACATTTTAAAACTATTGTTGTTCATAAAGCCTGGTTTTGTATTTGAATTTCAATGCTTATATTTATAAATTCATAGATTTGCTTACATTTAAATATTTATCTTTGTTATTGAAAGATGTTTTTATACAACATACTGTGATTACAGTTTCCTCTCCCCCTACTCCACTCAGTTCATGCCTCCAATCCAAATCGACACCCTTTCTAACTTTCATTAGAAAATAAACTGGCCAGGCCTCTAAAGAATAATAGTAAAATAAGGCAAAACAAAATAAATAAGTAAATCAGAATCAAAGCAAAACAAACAAACAGAGGAAAAAGAACCAAAGGAAAAGCACAAGAATCAAAATCAGATGCAGGGATACATTCAAACACACAAGAATTCCATAAAAGTACACAACTGGAGGCAATAATATGTATGCAAAGGACCTGTAAGATTAAAAAGAAAACACAAAAACAAAACAAAACAAAAATGTTCTGATATTATGAGACAAACAACCTCAAAAAATCCCATTGAGTTTGTTTTGTGTTGGCATTTACTGCTGGGCTTGAAGTCTGCCTTAAGAGTGGCTTGTTTCTCCCATGAAACTCTCTTAAAGAAATCTATTTTTTATTTGCAAATGGTTATCAAGGCTTTACAGTTATGGAGTTGAACATGTATTCACTTCTCTCAGCTACAGGACCCCATCGGATATTGACACATGCAGGCCATGTGCATATTCTCACAGTTCTGAGAGTTCATGTGTGCATTGTTTTATCTCCTCTTCAAAAAAGTTCCCTGAGTTGTGATGTGATGGGGATTTGATGGAGACATCCAATTTATGTCTGAGTGTCACTTTCTACACATTATCTGGCTGTGGAAATTTTTTCTTGATCCCATCTGCTGCAGGAGAACACTTCTCTGATGATAGCTGAGCAAAGCACAGATCTATGGGCTTAAAAGAATGTCAGTAGGAGTCATTTTATTTCTATGTTCCTTTAGCCTAATAGTAGAATTTGGTTTCCTTCTAGATCCCTGGCCTGTCTCAAGTTCCTAGCCACCCAAGCTATGTCAGGTGTTAGTTCCAAATCATGAAGTAGAGCTCAAATCATATTAAATATTTGTTGAGTCCCACAAATTGTGTGTCAGTATTGCACCAACATATCTTGGAAACAGTTGCTGTAGTGGATAAAACAGTTTGTAGCTGGGTTGGTGATTATCTTTCTATCTTTATTTATTTATTTTTTGTACCATGAGAGCATTAGACTGTAGGAGTAAAGTCTCTGTGAAGGCGTCATCTCGGCTTTTCCAGGTTGTAGGTACCAATATGTCCTTTCCATCAGTGTTTGGAGAGCAACCATAACCTGGTAATAACCTAGGTTGTTTGCAGTGGGCGGTTCCATAGAACCCCTTTGTCCAAACTGAATTACCCATTTCTGGTACTAGAAGTATAGTGTGTGTGTGTGTGTGTGTGTGTGTGTGTGTGTGTGTCTGTGTGTCTGTGTGTCTGTGTGTCTGTGTGTGTGTATATATATGTGTGTATGTAATTTAGAAAGCCTCTACTATATTAAATTTCCATACATCTCCTCAAAAAGCTCTTAGTTTTAGCTGTCCTTCCCCATATTTCCTCTATTGTTCCCACTCTTTCCTTCCCTTAGCCTTTGAACTGTCCACTCCAGTTCTCCTCCCATTGCCCACCCATAACTATCTATTCTATTTTCCCTTTCTATTGAGATTCCCATAGACCCTTACTCTATACTTAACATCTTTGGGGAGATATATATATTTGCTTACCAATGACTTATTCACATATAAGTGAATACATGCTATATTTCTATTTCTGGGTCTGATTTATCCTTAATCAGAATTATTTTTTTCTAGATTCACTAATTTACCAGTGAATGTTATTTTTCTTAATGTCTCAGTGCAAATATATCACATTTTCTGTGTAGATTTATCTGTTGAGGGACATCTAGGTTGTTTCTATTTTCTGACTATTATGAATAGAATGGCAGTGAACATGGTTGAACATGAAGCTCTGCTGTAGAATTACACTTTCTCTGGGTATATGTTCAAGAGTGGTGCAGCTGGATCTGACTATATATTGAGTCTCTGCATCCAGATCACCCGATACATTCATTTCCATACTTTCTGTACAAGGTGGCATTCCCATCTACAATGAATGAGTGTTCCCCTTAATTTACATCCTCACAGCATGATCTGTCACTTGTTTGGATCTTAGCCATTCTAACTTGTATAAGATGAAATATCAAAGTCATTTTGACTTGTATTTCCCTTAACATTAAGGATTGAACATTTCTGTGTTTCTCAGTCATTTGTGTTTCCGTTTTAAGAATTTTCTGCTTAGATTTGTTCCTCATTTTTAATTAGATTATTTGTTTTCTTGATATCCAGTTTTTTGGGTTATTTATATATTTTGGATATTATCCTTCTATCATATATACTATAGGAATTTTTTTCTCATTCTCAAAGTCGTTGTAGTTACACACACACACATACACACACACACACACACACATTTCTAAATACATAAATGTATGATACCTAAGTACAACTTGCTCAGTCTGTATAGTGTTACTTGTATGTAAGTCATTTTAGGGCTGACTACTTAGAATTGGATAGCCAAATAGTGGATTTTCCTTGAGGAAGATTGTTTATCCCATTCTCTGTATTGCTTAGTTGCTTAATTCTTTGTCTAGGGTTGAGGTCTCATGGGATTTTCTCCTTCCATATTAGCAATGTCATACTTGTTCAGGTATTATTTAGATAGTGAGGTTGGTAAAATTTCATGGGTATAGCTTTTCTCACACTGATGATAGGAGTCAAAGCCTCACAACAAACTTCCTGTTCCTCTGACTCTTATAATCTTTCCACTCCCTCTTCTTCTATGATGCCAGAGCCTTGGTTAGGTTCAGGAGTTGTACTGTAGATACATAAGTTGAGGCTGGACACCATATCACTTATTCTCTGGATTTTGATATCTTGTGGTTTGATTTTCTACAATTTTTTCTTTCTATTACAAGGAGATATTTCTTTGATGAAGGATGAAACCTACGTAGTAAGATGAAATCTAAAAATAGTTTTACTTTGCTTGTCCCTCATGGTTAGAGGTGTGAAACACTTCTCTGACATTTCTAAGTCATTTGAATTAAGTCTTCTGGGAATTCTTTTCTTTTTTAATTAATTATTTTATTTATTTACCTTCCAGGTGTGTTTTCCTTCCAGTTCCCCCTCCCACAATTCTTCCTCCCATTCTCCCATCCCTTCACTTCTGAAAGGATTCTCCTCCTTCTCCTTGCATCTCCCTTCCCTATGGTTTCACATCTCTACATTGTAACTGCTGGTTCTGCTACTTTGTAATGGCCCGTTCTGCTGCTCTGGTCCTCAGGTCAGAGTCTAGCAAGAGAGAGAGAATGGGGACGGAGGAAGGGCGAAAGACGCAAAAGATGGATACAGGACAGAGTCTGGTCGAGTCTCTTCAAGTCTCTTCTTTATTCTCCTATATTCTCCTCTATTCTCTTTAGTCTCTTCTATTCTCCTATATTCTCCTATATTCTCCTCTATAGAAAGGAAATCCTGGGTGTTTATACCCTTTATCACATGACTTGTCCTTGTGGACAAGCTCAACTGAAGGCATTATGTCACGTGCCATGTAGCCATGGATACTAGGTGCACCTTGCAGCTGGGGGCACTAAACAGTGTAACAAGATGTTTATCAGAGTGTGCTCAGCTATTGCAGGCTGTTGAAAACAAGTCTCTTGACAGGGTATATGGCTCGAGATGGCTGTAAAGATGATAGCCGCTTTCAGCTAAGAGTCGGCTCCCAACACTACATGACTAAGCTCATACTCTCCAACCAAGGCCAGGCAAGGCAGTCCTCTGCTGCATATGTGCTGGGGGCCTTGGAACAGCCAGTGTATGCTCTTTCACTTAGTCTGTAGGAGCTCCCAGATGCCTGGGTTAGTTGAGACTGTTGATTTTCCTATGGGGTTGCTATCCCCTTCAGCTCTTTTAGTGCTTCTCCTAACTCTTCCATAGGGATCCCCAACTTGAGTCAAACGGTTGGCTGTATGTACCTGCATCTGTCTCAGTCAGTTGCTGGTAGAGCCTCTCAGAGGCTAGGCTCCTTCTTAAAGCACTATATAGCATCTGTAATAGTGTTAGGCTTTAGTGGCCACCAATAAGCTGGATCCCAAGTTGGGCCAGTCATGGAACAGCCTTTCTTTCAGTCTCTGTACCATTTTTGTCTCTGTATTTCTTTTAGACAGAAACAATTCTGGGTCAGAAATTTTGAGGGTGGTTAAGTTAATAACTCCGTCCCTCTACATGGGGCCCTATCTATCTACTGGAGGTAGTCTCTGCAGGTTCTTTCTCTCCACTGTTGGGCATTTCAGTTAAGGTCACCCTCATTGAGCCAAGGAGGCTCTCACACCCCTGGTCTCTGAAACTTTCTAGAGGGCACCCCCACCCCCAGAAGTTGCATATTTCCATTCATTCTTCTGGCCCTCTGGGCTTCTTTCCTATTCCCTCCATACCTGATCCTGCCCCCTTTTCCCCTCCTCCTCCTCTCTCTCACCCAAGCCCACCCTTCTGTCTGCCTCCCATGATTATTTTGGAACCTCAAACACATTGGCACAGGAAGGAATTTTTTGAACTGAACACCAATGGATCAGGCCCCAAGATCAACAATTGATGAACAATTTCATGGGACCTCATGAAACTGAAAAGCTACTTAAGACGAAGGACACCATCAATAAGAGAAAACTGCAACCTACAAATTAAGAAAGGATCTTCACCAGCCCTATATCTAATAGACTAACCCTACATCCAATAGAAGACTAATATCCCAAATATATAAAGAACTCAAGAAGTTAACTTCAAAATAACAAACAACCCAGTTTATAAATGGAGTACAGAGCTAAACAGAATTCTCAACAGCAGAATTTCAAAAAGCAGAGAAGCACTTAAAGAAATGATCGACATCTTAGTCATCATTGAAATGCAAATTAAAATGACTCTGAACTGCTTCTGGGCATAGTCCACCATAACACAAAGACACATGATTATAGCAGCCTTATTCATAATAATCAGAAGCTGGAAGCAATCCAGATGTCCCTTAAACAAAGAATGATTACAGAAAATGTGGCTTATTACAGAATGGAGTACTATTCTACTATTAAAAACACGGACATCATGAATTTTGCAGCAAAATGATTGAACTAGAAAATATCTTCTTGACTGAGATAATCCATACCAAAGTACATGCATAACGTATACTCACTGATAAGTGCATATTACCCAAAGAGTATAGAATATCCATGATACATCTCGCAGAACATAAGTTTAACAAGAAGGAAGGCCCAAGCAAGGATGCTTAAATCCCATTGAGAAATCTTTGTTCAATTTCAAAGGGAACTTTTAAAACTGACTTATATGGTCTTGCTGTTTGGTGTTTTTGAGTTTCCAGAATATTCTAGACATCCGTTCTCTGTCTGCTATAAAACTAGAAAAATTTTTTGTCCATTCTTCATCGTATTTCTCTTGTCACTTAACAGTTTAATTTGTACTAAAGAAGCTTTTTAATTTTATGGTGTCTGATAGTTGATTGTTAGTCTTATTTGAAGGCAGATGAGAAATCAGTTTAGGAAAGTCCTTACCTGAGACTACATCCTAAAATGTTTTCCCTATTCTTTCTTCTAGAAGTTTAAGAATTTCAGATTTAAATTTGTGGTAATCTTTGATCTATTTGCAGATGATCTGTGAGCAGGTTGAGAGGGATGAATCAGATTTCATTCTTATGGATATAAATATGCAGTTTTCCAAGTATTATTTGCCATTGCCAAAGATGCTATCTTTTCTCCAATATATGCTTTTTGCATCTTTATTAAAACTCAAGTGGCTTTAGGTGTGTAGACTTATATCTGTTCTGTGAAATAACTATTTACTTTAATAAGTAATATCCATTTCCACCAATCTTAATTTCTCAGCTATTAAGGCTTTCACACAAAATTTTTAAAATGTTCTTTCCAAAGATTTTTCTAAAGATAATTTCATTTCATAAGTTGTTTTCCCCCAAGTTCAACAAACCAATTGTGCCTTAATCGTGAACTATTTTAAATGTCAGAGAGGAGTCATCACTCTCATCTTAGGTTGAATGCATTTAAGAAAACCTTCTGTTATAAACAGAAAATCTTTTTATCTATATATAATTAGTTTCTCTGTTTGTTAAATAGCATTTATCACAATCAAAAACCAAAATCCAAAGGAAGTACACCACAGTAGTATCAACAAAGTTTTTAATTGAACAGTTTTCAAATGTATAATACCAACCTAAGTCAGAAGTACATTGCTTTTGATAATGCATATTTTATGACAGATAAGGAAGGTATTCTTGTAAGAATGACCTAAGACATACTCAATCTTGTTAATGAAATAAAAAAGGAGGAGAGTCGGAGAGCCTTTGGGAGTGCTTAGCAAGAATCTGACATGGGCCATGGACAAGGAAATGGGCTGCCTGGCAGATACAAGACATTGGCCAAGGACAAGATAGTAAGCTTCAGGCAAAAATCTGACATTAGTCTAGAACAAAGAAGTAATTTCAGGAAGGAATCTACATCTTAGGATAGAACAACAAAGTAATTTTAGACAGGACTCTAAATTTTAGGCTAGAACAAGGAAGTAGGCTTCAGAAAGGAATCTGACATTAGGCTAGGACAGGGAGGTAGGCTCAGATACTTTGGTCATCCTGATAAGCCCTTAGGAACAGTAATCACGGGAGTGTTCACATAATTGGGTTTAATGTCTTGGTTTTTCTTTGACTATTTGCATTTATTGTCTTGTTTGTTCCTTGACTATTTGCATCTATTGCATTGCTCAACCTAGAACTGACCTTAATACATGCATGTAATTAAAATAGTGTTATAGCATAAAGGAGGAGAGGGTATGAGATAGGGGGTTCTAGGGAGGGGAAATGGGGAAAGGGGATGACATCTGCATTGTAAATAAATGAAATATCCAAAAAACTCTAAAAAAGAAAGAAAGAAACAAACAAACAAACAAAATGTACAATAAACTTTTATTTATTTAGTCACATGTCATTTCATATTGAATTAACCCTACTATAAAATAAGAAATTTGTTAATAGGAGTTTAAGAGGAGGGCCAGTACAAATCAGTCACATTCAGGGAAAAATAATAAATTTAATGTTAGAGGTAGGATGGCTTGTATGTTTGTAAATATAAGACATTTACAATATTGCAAATGTCTCAATAATAAGCCAAACATTAAAGCATGATTGTGATGATCTGTAGGAGCAGTATTAGTTTGCTCAGCGTATGTTACAGTATTGTCTATATATCGAAAAGATATTGTATACTAACTGAAGACCTTTATCTTCACAGGCATCTACAAGTATGAGTTGCAAAGAACTGCAGCTATTGCTGGAGGAGGTGATCAAAATTGTCACGGTCTTGAAGCACAGTTGTAATAGGTCTCTAGGCAAAGCTTGGCCCCAGATAAGTTGAATAGCAGGACAAGAATGTTCTAGAAAGAAAAAAAACAACAAGAGTTCTGTTGAAAATATATTCTTTGTTCTTTAACTTTTTATATTCAAAAACCTTAAAAAACAAAAAACAAAAAAAACAAAGGGGTATATAATATTAAGTGAGTAACACCACCCCTTGCTCTTTTATTCTGGAACTGCTGATAGAATATTGAGAAAGAATAGGGTTTCTTTAGGCCAGTAATTCCAAACATGTGGGTCACAATGTCTTTTGGAGAGGGCATGTCAAATGATCCTTTCACAGTGGTCACCTTAAGACCATTGAAAACACATATATCTACATTTTTGATGCATAATAGCAAAATTACAGTTATGAAGAAGCAAGAAAAATAATTTTATGATTGGGGATCACCACAACATTAAGAACTGAATTAAAAGGTCACAGCATTGAGAACCAATTATTTAAGTTTTCTCTATTTTTGTACTTACATTTTTACACTTATAATGAGTGTATGTGTGTACGTTGATGTGTGTATTAAACATTTTTTTTTAATATTAATGTATGTGAGTACACCGTCGCTCTTTTCAGACATACCAGAAGAGGGCACCAGATCCCATTACAGATGGTTGTGAGCCACCATGTGGTTGCTGGGAATTGAACTCAGGACCTCTGGAAGAGCAATAACTGCTCTTAACCTCTGAGCCATCTTTCCAGCCCCTGATGTGTGTATTATATGTATGAGAATGTGTGACTATGAATGCCACATCACACATATAGAAATCAGAGAAAAACTTTCAAATCTGAGAGTATTTTGTAGACCTAGTAGTTATGACCATGTAAAAAAAAACAGTAAACTCTCAAAATGCACATATATATTATTTGTCAATAGTCAACAAAAATGAAATGTCATGAAGTATTTATATAACCATGCACACATGAGAGTTAGTTGTGATTACATGAAGTTGAATCAGATGTCTAACTTCTTCAAACTCAGAAAAAAAAATTGTCATTGTTGTCTATATCAGCACACTGGAAGAATAGCCAATGAGGGCTTTCTACAGTGTAAACAAAGATGGAGATAACAAGTATCTAAATCGAAATAAAAACATTTGCCACAGTATATTTGTTTTATATTCTTGAATATAGTATCTTCACTGTTTGCCTCTTCTTCCAGGGATGTAAAACATTTCAAACAGTTTATGAAACCATAGAGCAGCAAGATTTATTTTCCAGCTTGAGCTAAATCAAGGCAATATTATTTTTATTTGCCTAATCCATACCACTATAGCCAGTTCATCAATAGCCAAAGTGACTATAATTATTTTTTCTTGGGCACTGTCATAATCAGCCTATTTATTTTTATTTTCCACATTACTGTTTTGCTAAAGTCAATATTTTAGGCTTTGTCACATTGATAACAAAATCTGAAATATACTTGCAATCCTCAAATATATTAAAGAATATTTGGTGCTTTTGACTCCAAGAAAAAAGTAAATATATTAGTAATGTTTCGAGTGCACATGTTTATTTTGGAGTTTTCTATGCAGCATGTTCATTTAGATTTATACAAGAACATATATTTGAAACTCTTGTGCTTGCTGCCATCATTTTTATTTTATTTTATTTTTAAATAATTTATTTTTCCTCAAATCATAATTCATTCACACAGGGGTTATAAACACAGAAAGGCAGGATGTGGGGAAGGGAATGACCCTGGAGTGTGGATGTTCAGGGGGAATACAGATATCTTTCAGAATCGGGTATCGTCTGGGTGAAGGTTCAGGGGACAAGTCATTATGACTCTGCCTATGACTCGTTTGTCCTTATCTAAGTTGGTATTGTCTGCCAAGGCTACCTATTTACAAGGTCTATGACTACTCAAGCTTGTAAATTTCCATAAAAGCTGCCTGTTTACATTAGCTTACGGCCATCTATTTCAATGTTTTTCGACTGAGACCCAAGACTTGGTGTTTAGTATATATGTATGACAGGCCTATTGCTGATTTTAGGCCTATGGCTGATTTTAGGCCTTCAGTGTGTAAGCAGGGCTGCCCCTGACATCTCCTCCCTTCACTAAGTATAGAAGGGCTGTGGCAATTATAATCTTGCAAGGCGGGGATAGAGGCCTAACCTCCAGCACTTGAAGGGGACATTGTAATGGCTCCCATCCCCCTGTCGTTGTCCAGTGAGGCATGAGGGCCATACCCTGCCCCATGTCTTTTTCCTGGAGAGGGATGCTTTTGACATCAACCCCTATGCAGTCAGGCTTGTCCCTCAGAGAACCCAGAGAGATATTTTTATCTTGTATTTATATTTCCTTGCAGTGCTTAGCCTCACAGCCTAAGCAAGAATTCAGATCACCTGTCAGAGGGGGTTCTGGGTGGCCCCTCTCTGCTTGGTCTAGGGTCAGAAGTACCCCCTTTTAGGTTGGGTGGAGATGGGTTTTGGAAACACCCTGTATAGAGTAACAACCTCATCTTGTGTCTCGTGGTCCTCCCTAGCTAACTTATGATAATGTATCTGAGTAGGTTTTGCTACCAAATTATTTATCTGTTGTATCACAGAGTTAGTCTGCCTATTTGAGGGCCGGGGACCAGCAGAAAAAAGCAAAAAGAACCCAAATAATGGTCCCAAGATGGGAGGAAATAGGGTTGACAACCTTGGAGAGGCTGAAAACCAATTCTTGTACCAGCATTCATCTGTCTCTTTCTTTCTCTGATTTTTCTTAGGACATTCACTACCTATTTCATGCTCTCTTTAACCCTCCTTGTCTTGTCTATGTAAAGGCAACCTTTTTCTTTAAGGGCTGTACACAGTCCAGAGCTGTACACAGCCTTTTCTATTGTAATAGAGTAAATCAAGTCCAATAAGGATCTTTGTGATTTTAGGAGGTCTCTTCAGACTGTGAAACGAGGGATTTCTTCAGATTAGTGATGTCAATCTCTAGCTGTTTGATGTTCTTGTCAGTGGCCCTTCAAAGGTCTGAGTAGTATAAGTTCAGAGGCCAGCATCTGGATTAGAACTTCTAACTGCAGACATGACAGGTGATTCATTTTTACCTGGAAAGGAAAAAGAAGGGGATTCTCAGGGAGATTTCTCTTCCCTGGATGTAAATTGTTATTCATTTTATTTATGGTTGGGCCTGGCTTTGTGGTGGTATCTATTTATTTCATTAATCTTTTTGGTAGCCGTTTATCTGTACCTTCTGTGGTATCAGACAGCATATCAATCCTCGGGCCCGTAAGGGAACTGGGTCTGGGACATTCCCTTTAAGGGTAAGAGGGAACTGGGTCTGGGCCATTCCCTTTAAGGGTAAGAGAGTCCTTCCCCATATCTGTGGCAAAGTTTTGTTGGTCTCGGTGGTGCCAGAGGCAGTCAGCAGCAGATTTGCCATGAGCTTTCAGCTTTAGAGAGATAAAAGTGAACAAGGCATGATGGAGAGTATTTCAGGGGGACTCCTTCTTGGGGGGTATCTGAAATATTCTTATAATCCTCAAATATATAAAAAAGTATTTGGTGTTTTTGACTCCAAGAAAAAAGTAAATAGTAATGTTTCAAGTGCACATGTTTATTTTGGAGTTTTCTATACAGCATGTTCATTTAGATTTACACTTGAACATATATTTGAAACTCTTGTGCTTGCTGCCATCATTTTTAAAAAAAGAAAAAATAACAAAATTAGAGGAATTGGTACATTCTGATGATTTATGAAATGTGATTTTCAGGATCCTGCACTAGAATGTCCACTCAGTTTCCAGCCTTCCACGAGTATTTGAAAAGACATCATAAGAATAAAAGGAGAGCACTGTCCTTATCTGTCAGCATGCACTATGGATCTGTCATTTTCCACATTAACAGAATTTTGTAACTGAGTGACCCTATTAACATAGCTCTGCGTTTTCTGTTATACCATCAGTAACAATCTTCTAAATAGGAAAAGCTAGCATTAAAAACCCACAGTTGAATTCACTCCATTTTCCTCTCTTTTACAACAGTAAACAACAGCTATTACATTGTGATTCAACTTCTACCATTGAAAACAAATGCATTCTGAGTGTTGAAAACTTTCCTTTTTGAAAGAGTTGATGAAAATCAATGGAGATACCCAGATTTACAAAATACAAAACAAAAAAACAAAACAAAAAAAAACAGAACAACAACAAAAAAACCCAAAAAACTTTGTTTATCCATTCACTTAACATCTCAATATAAGCTCCCCATCTCCTTTGAGTACCTGCATAAGGAACCTCCCCTATTCTTTCCTTCCCTTTTCCCCTGAGAAGTGGGAGGTCCCCTCTAGATATCACCCCCACAAAACACATTAGATTCCTGCAGGAATTTTCTCCCACTGAGACCAGACAAGACAATTAATTTAGGGAAACAGAGCATAAACTATTAGATCCAAGAAGAGCCCCCTGCTCCTGCTGTTGGGGACCAAGCTGCTCATCTGATACATGTGTGCAGGGGCCAAGGTCCAGTTCCTGCTCACTCACTTCTTCATTGGATGCTCAGATCTTTAACAACTTGTGTGTGTTTAAGTGTGTGTGTGTGTGTGTATGTGTGTGTGTGTGTATGAAAGAGAGAGAAAGAAACATACACACAGAGAGGGGGGGAGAGAAAGCAAAGAATTAATCTTGCTAAATTTCACTTCATACTTCATTTTCTAGCTAAAACTTTGGGCCCAAGTCCTGTATGTCATGTCCTGTTACAGTAATTACTTAAAAATGGTCTCAGGTCAAGCCGACTATCTAAGCTGCGGAGGCTTTGCCTAGCTCAGCAGCCATGTTTCATGGCCAGAGGCCACGTGCACAGCAGCTAGAAACAGCCAGCCAGAAACACCAGCCCTGCCACTCATGAGACATCAGCATGGGAGATGGCGCTGCCAATCTTCCACGCTGTCTCTGGAAGGCTGGGCATTGCCCAGACCATCCTGCCATCAACGTGGACCCAGTAGAAAAATGAGACTCTAATGCTTAAATATTAATCAAAGGCTTTATATGTTGGGTAATGCTCAATAACAATATGCCCATACAAAGAGAATTGTTTCCCAATTAGCTAACCTAAATAATAGTTGTTACCCAGGACTGCTCTCCATACCTGAGTGGCTCGCCATTGCTCCTACATCTGTGCTCTCTGTAGCTCCTCCTCTTCCTTTTCCTCTTCCTTCCTTACTCCTCCCACCTCAGCTTCTCCTACAATGTTCTTATAATTCTACTGAATTATGTGAGTCAATTCTTGTCCGATGATTCAGTGTTGTACAGCATGTCTCTTGATCAAGAAAAAAAAAAGTTCTAATGATGAAAGGACACAATTTGTTCAAGGGAAGTTAGGATTTTAAAAACCTGGCCTTTCCCATGATTGGAAACTCTTTCCCTGGAGAAGGTTAGCTGTCTCCACAAGGAATGCTTCATGCGAAAGCTTTTCTGCTTCACACTGCTGGCTAGCCCTTATCACATGACTCCTGTGCTCACTTGACTCACTTTCTACAGACATTGGTTTTTCAATTTCAGTGAACCCTTAAATGTTGAAAAGACTCTTAAGTTTTAAATTCATCCATAAGTTTTAAACTCTTCATCCATAAAACTGCAGAAGTAGACCCTTGCTACAGATGACTCTATCATGTGCAGCAGAAGCAAAAGCTTATTTGAGAAGCCATATTAGCAACAACACTCATGACAGTTCTGCATTAACACATTAGACTCTATTACTGGGTAAACCTTCTAATCCCTAATGCAAACACTGATGAATACATATTAGTAGAATTATGGAGTGAATTTCACACATATTGAGAAAGCTACCTTCTTTGTGGGCTCAAAACAACTCAAAACAACCTCACACTGTCAATGTAGGTCTTGGAAGAATACTGCGATTTTCTTCTTCCATATACTCCAGACAAAGGGCTGCTTCTGCAGTTTTGTATTAAAATAGCCCAGAAACTCTATTATATACACACTTCCACATCATTTCCATTATCTGTCTCTCAAACTCAGTAAGCTCACATTGAACATGCATATTTGCTGAGAGCAACATCAATACTATGGGAGAAAACATTGGGGGACAATAAAATAATTCTTACCCTTTTGATGTATAGAGAACAAATGAATGATTACTAGTAAACAAATTTGGAGCATATCTAGAGAATTAATTCATGCAGAGGAAATAATCAGGAGGAAAAGATTAATAAACCAAGGAAACAGCTTACATAGTAACAATTTTAAAGAGTTAAAATTTACCAAGATGAATCATTGACGTATGCTCTTGGCTCTTTTACACATCAACCTTCAAGTTGCAAACAGCGGTCTTCTCTCCACTTCCTCGTCATCCTCACAGTCAATATGTGTCTCTAGGACTCCTTGTCCCCTAGTCCCTACACCATTCCTCTCATTATTACTTTAAAGAACATTATAAGACAGACCATTGGGTCTCTTCAATGGAAGCCTACTTGATGTATGTAGATGTTTGCAAACGATTAGCAATAGGTGATAGAATAAATTAGAAGACAGGAAAATCCATCAAAGTTGCAACACATACTTTTATTGGAAGATGAGTTTGTTGAGAAATTAATTTTAATTTTAGAAAAATGAAGAAAGAACAAGTTTTTATAAAAAGATATTTTATGACCTCTAGATGCTAATTTCCTAAGCCTATTCTTTTAACTTCCTTGACGTTTGATTATATATAAATATGGAAAAAGAAATTGATAAAAGGCCATGTACAGGAAGAGACAGCTAAAATTAAGGGCCATTTGATGGGTAATGTGAAAATCTAATACAATAAAAGATTTTAAATATATTTAAGTACTTATGTGAAAAGCTCTAAATTGAAATCACCAAATAATAGGAGTGGAAAAGCCCCAATTGGATTTCTTTCACCACCAAATGAAACCTCCAGTGCTGGAGATGTTAGCCAACCAGAACCCATAGAAGCTCCAAAACAATCCAGGATATTGCCAAGAATATTGATTACTCTTCAAAGACTGATGGTAAAGACCTATTGCTGAGGACAACAACTGTAAGGCTCACTGAACTCAGAAAACTCAAATTGGGGCCTCAACAAAGAGAAATGAATCAAAAAATGTTTGGTGGTGTGCCTCAGTTTCTTGCCACTTTTTCAGACTCTGGTTGATTGGCAGAGTGATGTCAGCTGAGGCAAGATACATGCTAAGGCAAGACCCTGGAGGACACGTGGTATTTGGAGTGTAAAGAGGTCTCATTGGACAGTGACCGAAGCAGAGCTAGGCTTGCTTAAAAAGCTAGCTGTGCAACAATTTTTGGTCTTGTGTCTTTGCTGATCTTCACTTCACTGAGAAAGGCATAGCCTAGGACTTTTCCTGGCTTTTCTGTTGGCCTTGGTTCCTCCTGGTGATTTGTGCTAAGGCTGAGATCTGGCTGCCTCTTCTAGGTAGTGTCACAGCTGCTGTTTGGTATCCTGATTCAACTGACTGGCCTGCCGGTGAAGGGTTCGTGGATGGATGGAACTCCCACTACTAACCTGTGAACTGAACTGCTGCTTTTCAGACAACAGGAGTTGCTCCACAGAAATTTTCTAAACATGTCTACACCCCTCCATACTCTTTTCCCCCAGTACCTTTGGTAGGTGGTGGGCTAAAAAAGAGCTTAAAGCATTTAAGAATTTCCATTAAAAGTAGCCTTTGGGGCTGCTCAGCAAGAATCTGACATGGGCCAAGTACAAGGAAATGGGCTGCTTGGCAGATAGAGGACATTGGCCAAAGACAGGGATGTGGGCTTCAGGCAGGAATCTGACATTAGGCTAGAACAAAGAAGTAATTTCAGGTAGGAATCTAAATCTTAGGCTAGAACACAGAAGTAGGCTTCAGGCATGAAAATGACTTTGGGCTAGAACAGGGAAGTTGGCTCAGATATTTTGGTCATCCTGACAAGCCCTTAGAAACAGTGAACATGGGAGTGTTCACGTAACTGGATTTAATGCCTTGCTTTTTCTTTGACTATTTGTGTTTATTGTCTTGCTTGTTCCTTGACTATTTGCATCTATTGTATTGCTAGACCCTCAACCTAGAACTGACCTTAATCCATGCATGTAATCAAGATGATATAAAATCATAAAGGAGGAGGGGGGATGGGATAGGGGGTTCTAGGGAGAAGAAATGGGGAAAGAGGATGACATCTGAAATGCAAATAAATAAAATATCCAATAAAAAGTAGACACTGAAAAAATTAAAGTTACAATGTTTACTACGAATATTATAAAATTCCAACCATCTATATAACTGCTACTTATTCCTACAAAACAAAAGAAATTCCAAGCACTCAGTAGTTTACTACTTTCAGTTAAGCAGAAATCAAAGTAAGGTTATATCCCTCCTTTAACTATTGTTTTCTGTAAGAATCAAAACACATATCATTGGCATTTTGAAAGATGTACTTGTTTAGGTTCTTGACTTGGGTAGATCTGGGCAGCCTGTTTGTTTGCTTCTTTGTTAAAGGTTCAGAATTTCTGACATTGTTAAACAGAACTTAGTCAACTCACTTGATTAGAAGTATCGAAGTGTAGTTTCCATCATGAAACTCTGTGGCAATTGTCACTCATGCCAAAACTGAGTTGCAAATTATGTTGTCTAAAAGCCAGGTACCTGTGTCTGTCTTCCTGCTCTCTCCATTTGCTGGAAAAAATTAAAAAGCTTTAGTAAAGCAAATACACACACCACACAGGTACACACACAGGCACACACATGCATACATGCACACATGTACACATAAGCATACACACACACATACAAACACACATACACACCACTTACAAGCATACACACACTCACAGCTTTTAGTGATAAAATATTTCTGGATAGCTTATGAAACCTCTAGTTAGGATCCAGCTATCGAATTCATAGTCTTGGACAAGATTTGGAATTTATATTTCAGAATTTTCTTGCTTTTGTTTGCTTGATGTGTAGTTAGGCAGTTGCATGTTTATTGTACATGTGTACCAAAGGAGTGATCTACATGAGAGATGGGACTGAGAAGTAATGGGTCAACTGCTAGACTTAAGCAGACATTACATCTACATAGGTGGAAAACTCTAGGAAGTCCTAAAAGATGAATATGAAAGGCATGGTGTCTGATAGTGAATGACTGAAACTATTGAAGCTGCTAATATTTATTTCTGTCATTAAAATTCTCTTACTGTATAATTATGAATAATTCCTTGTTTCTCAGAGGCTGTGAAACAGGATTTGAGATGGCAAGCCATTCTATTAAACCAGGTGACAAACTTCCTTGTGAGTCTATTTTCTGTACTTTTGTCATGGAATCCTCCTAGCCTTCAGGCGATGGTATCACTCAACACTGCTTTACCTCTAAGGAAAGGCACATAACAACCAAGTCTAATAACTAGTAACAGTATCGAGAATAATAGCTATTATTCACTGAGCATCCACTAAGAGCCAGAAAGCATGCTGAGTGCTTCTCAATTATTAATTCTCATTCTCAAAATAGTACTACAGAGTAACTATAGTGATGCTAATTTTATAGTTTAGGAAATCAAATCTCAAGGGAAGTGAGATGTATTGTTTAAGATCACAGACTATAAATGACAGAACTGAGAAGCAAAATCAGATGTAGTCAACTCAAAATCCTGTGTTTGCACATTCTACCACATTGCCCCTGCCCCCAGCCCTATTACTCCAGTACAATAAAAGTAATGCTGTGCATAAAAATTGTAAGAAAAATATAATAAAAATGAATGTTAATTTATTCACATATAGAACTTAACATGAAGTATTAGAACTAATACACACACATATATATTTGATGAGACAAATGGAATATATTTTCTAGTAATACAAAATTCTAGCATTCATATGAATCAAAAAACATTTCTATGATGTACAGAAAACTATGCTTTTGAAAAATTCTAAAATGAATCTGGAACCAAATTAACTAAAACATAGTAATGGCTAGAAGGAAACATTGTTCTTTCATTGTTAAATGTACTCATTTAAATATAAATTTCTTAATAAGAATGGTGGTATATTTATTTTCCTTAGAGGTGAAAAGATGTTCATCCATAATAAAGAACAGATGACAGACCAATGAAATGATTCCAGCCAAGTTAGTGGCTTTTCTAGCATTACTTAAGAGAACACAAGTTATTCAAGGGCAACTGTAGTGCAGAAAACCCCATGGCACACTGCACTCATGAGATTCCTGCACAACTCCCAGGCAGATCCCGAGTCTCCTTCCGAGCCGTTGTTACTCACATACCCTGAAGTCTCTGGGCTTATGAGTTGCATGAGCTTTTCACGTCTCTTCAGGAAACAATGTTTCCATGTGAAGAAAATGTTGACACAGGAAAGGACTTGCTCTCATTGAAACTATTCAAGAGTTGGGCAGTGGTGGCTCACGCCTTTAATATCAGCAATTGGGAGGCAGAGGCAGGCGAATTTCTGAGTTTGAGGCCAGCCTGGTCTACAGTGAGTTCCAGGACAGCCTAGGCTATACAGAGAAACCCTGTCTTGAAAAACAAAAAGATATTCAAGACATTGATGCAGAGTGTTTAAGTAGAAGAGGATGTTCCTTAACCCCTTTATGCTTGTATGAAGAAACTCAGGTGCTGGAAACTCATGAATATCCCAAGTCAACTGAGACAGTGACTCTTAAGTCTCTCACACCAGTAAAGATTAAAGATTTAAGTTCTCATGGGAGCATGCAAAGCAATTTAGAAAAGGGGAAAATTGAGGCAAGGTGAAGAAATGAAGAAAAATAAACATTCGTGAGTAGGAGACATTTCCAAGAAAAGAAAAAGCCATCGGATGCTGCTGCCGGGATGGGGGTGGCTTATAGGACCATGCCAAGAATTGGAGAATGCTCTCCGGCTTATTATGGACCAACCCAATGGAGGGCTTTCACACTCTATATATAACATCCCTGAATTATGCTCTGTTCTTACATTACCTACATAGGAGGGACTGATTAGAGCCGCTCTCGGTCCCTGTTTCCTACAGTGCTTCATCAGCTGTTGACAGTGACTGTCTGCTAGCTGTTATTCATGGCTGGTGTTGCTACACCTGGCTTTGCAGGTTTCACAATAGTTAATTCTGCTGAGCCCTCCTGGTCCTCCCAGCTTCAAAGAAGTAGATAAGTTTGTACTTAGTTAACTCTTTGTCTATGGGATAGTCTGAGGTCTGTCATGCTTGTCAGAATTTATTATTACTTATAATGTAGTCTATTATTACTGTCTTTATAGTGAGCAAGAATATATATATATATATACCATAATGCCCAACATATGTTTCTCCAGGATTTGTTGAGACAAGCCTGCCATTATTGGCCTCACCTCTTCGTGCTTCTGCATCATCACTACTTGGACATCTCCTACCAGGCAGGGTCTACTGCTTCTCATCCCTAGTGGTCCCAGTCCTACTGTTGAACTCCAACCATTCCTTTTAACCCCAGACTATTCTCAGTAGCATAAGAGGTTCTTGAAGTTTCACTATTAGCTCTATTCTCTTATTGTTTATGTGGGTAACTCCTGCCTCAATGTCCCTGGCAATGAGAATTAGTAAAGGTGTATCTTGCTCTAAAACTGATATGCCTATGTAAATCTGCTGGTTTCCTTATGTCTCACTTCTTTTCTGCCCAGATTTCTACTCTGCTTCAGTCAGGCCTACACATTCTCTCCCTAAATCTTTATCCAAGTTTCTTCTTCTCATGATCTCTTACCTTGATGTTATCATATATAGACTTTAAGGTCACTTGAATCATTATTTTGTTAGTTTCTCTCATTCACCAGTTATCTTCTAAAATATAATTCAGCATCTTATACACCTCAACAGATGCACTAATGATCTAGTTCCTGGAAGCCCCTAATGTTCTTCTCAGAATAGCAGTCAAGAAGTATCTTTTCCTCGACTAAGTAAAACCACTAGAGCCCTGCATCTAAAGTTCATCAAGATGATTCAACAATTTCCCCAAGAAAATATTCACTGAAGTAAGGAGCTGTTGTCAATTGGACCAAGTACAATTTGGATTCAACACACTGAAGGGCTTTTCTAATAATTTGGCTTGATGTATTCAGTCTTTGCTAAAGGCTGTGATATGTCACATGATGTCTTAAAAGCCATTTTTTTATTTCAAGAATTACTCAGTGTTCCACTCCCTTAAACAAAACAGAACAAAGATGTTTGTTGCTTCCCCTGCAACAAACGTGTAATTGCCCAGGCTTCCAAGGTAAAGTGTGGAACTAAGTAACATGGCTCTCTATAAAGCAGAGCGAGTATGCCCAGTAAAGAAAATTTCACTTTTTGTAGGTACCTTTGAGGATCAACAGGACATTATCTGAAGGCTTATGGACATAAACACTTTTTAGAGTAGTATAGCTCTAAAATGCTATTTCTTTTCATTTTCTTCTCTTTGAGAAAAGCAAGAACAAAAAACTTTAGCTCCATTTATCAGAGCATGCTTGGAAACTTACAGTGTGTCTTACCATCGCAGTCTCACTAAAGTGTTATTTCTACATACCAAATACTAAATAAATACTTACTAGATGTAGTAAGTAACTATTTCTCACTAGACCATGCAGGCAAATATGGCTCGAGATTAAAATAAACATGCAGAAGCCTTTCCTGTATGCAGGAGATGCTGACAAATTCATGGTGTTTCTTGAAAAAGCTATCATGGTTCTGACTTTGTTAGAACCATGGTTGTTTGTAAGAACCAACAGTGCTGAGAAAAATCAGTCAAACTAGAAAGACGTCTTCAGAAATCAACAAGATCATGGAGTTGAGAGTCTTATGATTTAGGATTAATTCTGTTCCTTTAACCATTTTGAAAATAAAGAAAGTTTGTTTATTAATATATGTGGAGCTAAAGCAGTGGCTCAGCAATTAAGTACACTTGTGACATATTCATGAGTGCTAGAAATTTGGCTCTCAACACCCACATGACAAGCTGGGCATCCCTACACATTGCTATAGACCTCAGTGAAGACAGTGCTGGAGATAGCAAGAGTTCTCAGGCTTGCTGGCTTCCAGTATAGCTGAGATGCCATGAGACATAGGCTTAGGGAGATGCCCTGCCTCACAGGAATGGGAAAAGAATAATAAAGGAGACCAGTCAAACCCCTATCTGACATCTATCCATGGATAAGCAAGTGAACCTGAACACACATGTACAAAAGCAAGCATACTTAAGATACAAAGACACACAGACACACACACACACACACACACACACACACACACACTATTTGCTTATGTAATTATTAAGTAAATATCTACATGGAAAATTGGTAATATAGATGCTTTATGAGTTTACAGAATATGAAGTTATAATCTCTGATTTGTAGGGCCAAGCACCTACAGGATTGAGAAAATCTTTCCAAGTTCAAGTTAGCTTTTGTGTTTTCTCTCCAAAACAAACACACCAACCTCTCTATTCATAGCTGTTTCATGGCAAAATTCTTGACAAAGCCAACTAATAGAAAACAGGTTTATCTTGACTTGAGGTTTCAGAGGTATCAGTTCATGGCTCCTTTCCTTTTAGACCATGACAGGGTGAAGCTGCTCATGGTACAGTAGCTTGGAAGTAAAGACGAAGAGAGGAAAGCCAGGAAGATCTGCTCTCCACAAGCATGGTCTTGGATACCATTTCCTCCAACTAGGCCCTAACTTCTAGTCTTGCCACCTTCAAATCATCTAGTAAGTAAATACTGAATTTACTGGTAGACCAAACTATCAATTAACCACAGTCCTTATGATCTCTGTTGTTTTGGTAATTCCTTTGGAGACACAGCCAGATAGCTTACTAATCCCTTAGGCATCTCTCAATACAAATTGACAAGATTAAACATAGCAGCCTGAAAACTGCTTCTATAAAATCTAGGAAAAGCCTGTTTCAAAACATAAAAATGACTAATAAATCTTAAATGTACAGAGGTAGAAGATCATCATTAGGTCATATCACTTGTTATCTGTACTTAGATGTTCTTGTTCTGGACACATTCTAAGCCACCTGCATGTTGGAGACGAGGGTGGTCTCCATCATCAGCCAGCAATATGATGCCTTTTGTTAACTGAGACAAATTCTATCCTTTGTTTCATTTCTGCAAGTAGAAATTATATAGATCGTCATCAAATAGTTTAGTTGAACTTATGTTGTGTTCATGGCTGCTGTCAAGGAGAAAATAACGTTTAAACTCAGGCCCTTACCTTAGGAAGATTACGATTTAATAAGAATGTTAGACTGGAAGCCTTGCTCACCCCTTCACAAACTGGGAAACCATATCTGCCTTCTGTCCTTCTACCCTGACGTTGACAACTACCCAAATTCCTGCCTAAGTGCTCAGCTCTAGACTATACTTGGGCACAAACCCAGCTTATGGTTGACATGTCAGTCATCACTCTTCCCCCACAGTCTTTAAAACTCTGTTGCCCCAACCAGGATGTATGATTTCCTCAGCTCCATTTTTTGGGACTAATGAACCCATCAGGCAGCAGTGCCTAATAATCCTGCCTTTATCTATTTTTAATCTGATCTAATCTGGCCAGTACCTGTGTCATGGAGGGAGAGAGAAAGCCTATCAGAGTATAATCTTTACATTTGGACTTGATCATTTTCAGATTGACTGTTTATTATTTCCATTACTTGGTTAAAGGCTTATTCCAGAGCAATGGGGAATTCTACAAAGGCACAGGTTTTGTGATGCTGCTTACAAGATGTGTAGGGTTAAGATTAAGAGGGAAATGTCAGTAATTTTAAAAACACACTTGTTCTTTTGAGAGCTCTGCCAGAGGTCTCTCAACCTCTCGTGGCTACCTCCACCAAGCCACCAATGTCCACTGTGCCCTTTCTCCTGCCCACCTTAGTCACCCCAGATGGAAAACATCAGACATCCTTAATATTTTAAAACTAGTCAGAAAACTCAATAGCTAGGCAAAGAATATTCTGCCCCATCCTCCTTAGCCTCTACTGCTGACAGATACTTCAGACTATCATGGAACCTACATGTCTGTGACTTCCTCTGCTCCACCACTTGCTCTGACTCTTCGCTCTCTTCCTCCTGGGACCCAAAAGTCCCACCTTCTGGGACTTCTGCTTCATTTATTGACACAATCAAGATCCAATTAGGGAATCAATACCTCCCCCTAAAGG
The DNA here is from genome assembly GCF_004785775.1 of Grammomys surdaster. Lineage (NCBI taxonomy): Eukaryota > Metazoa > Chordata > Mammalia > Rodentia > Muridae > Grammomys > Grammomys surdaster. Next base: position 2,340,657 of record NW_021604607.1, on the reverse strand, counting down.
GTAGTGTTTTGTTCACAATGTAACATCTTGCTTGAAATCCAATGTTATTTGGATGTGCATTGCTACTTCCTTAGTCATTCAATGGGAAAGCAAAGAACACTAAGGATTTAGGAAGTTTGTGATTTAAAGTTTGATGGAAATTTCTTTCTGAATAAGGAGAATTGATTACATTTAATTTATTCATCTTTTTTTCTAATATAAAGCTCATCCAATGAGTTCTCACTTCAAGTATTTGTTTAAAATGTAAAGGTATTCTTCATGCTCAAACACTGACAATAGTCAGGCTTCTAGTGCATATTAGTTTACATATATAATATATATCATCTCTCTCTCTCTGCCTCTCTGTCTCTCTGTCTGTCTGTCTGTCTCTCTCTCCATATATATATATATATATTACATATATTATATATATATATCATCTCTCTCTCCATATATATATATATTACATATATTATATATATATCATCTCTCTCCATATATATATATATATATATATATATATATATAT
>NW_021604607.1:2233238-2335149 GCF_004785775.1 Grammomys surdaster | reverse complement strand
AGAGAGAGAGAGAGAGAGAGAGTGAAATGAGTAAGTGGCACAGAAGGGAACAACATGACGTCTTAGAACATCATGGAAGAGACAGGATCTAAGTTTTCAGGTAGAAATTTACGGCCTTTTTGTAAGCCTTTTGACAGTATTTGACCAAAACCAGAATTCATAGAATCTATAACTCAATATACAGTTTTCTGAGAAATCTTACACTCCACAAAATTAATCACTAAAATTAGTAGTGTCAATAAAGAAAAAGAGCTCTGGGAATGACTACCAAAGACCTAGGAATATTTCAGCTGTCCTTTCTTTGTTATGTAATTTGTTAATCAAAGATTATATGGGAAACTAGTAAGGGATGGAATTAACAGCAGGCCCCACTAGGAGCAAAGTCCAGCATGTCCGTTTTGATAGTGAGCCATAGCAAGTCATGAAAGTGGTGTGCGGTGTTTCTCACAAGGCCTCAGAACTTAGATGAAAACTGACTCCTACACACGTAGTCATGTTCTTCAGACTGGTGAGAACTTGATATAAAAAAGCCTATGATCCCTTCCTGTGATTGAAATCACACACTCGTGCGTTGGTGCTGATCATCTTATCATGGCCACAGGCTTACTGTCATGTTCACCTCTTGCTTTTGTCATAACTTCCTTGACACTGTAGAAGGTATACCTTGGAACTGTAAACAGGGATGAGCCCTTCCTCACTAGCTTATCTTTGTCGGAGATTTTGTTGCAGCAATGAGACAAATAGCACCTACTGTATCTATCTTACTGTTAAAAAACACAGCATGAAGTAAAACTAGATATGCCCAAAATATTGATTCAATTTTTCTTTTTCCTTGGTGACAACATGAACTCTATCCATTCTTGTGGTATGCATCATCTTTGCTCTCTCTTGTCAGGCCATGGGAGGGCATTTTGGTTCATGGGTTGACATGGGCCTGGAACCCCAAGACTGCAGGTGTTTGGCCACGCCCCTAGAACCCAGGGCCCTGACACTCGATCTAATCTCCATTTAACCTGTAAGTAGTACAGTCAATTAAGACACAGGTAGAGGGCGTGACTAACAGGCCTCTGCCTCAAGATTTACATATTAATGAGTTATCTAAAGGCCGGGGGTGTAGATAATTAAATTATTCCTCCCCACTCCCTCCTCTTTCCTACTCCCCATATAAGTAGCTCCTCCTGGCATTTGGCTGGGACACACATTCACATCCAGATATATCCAGCTTTTCTATAATGTTAGCTTTTTTAACAGCTACCCCGTGCTGGGTTCAGTGACAGCTTTCCCTGATATTTAATGACAATTTCTTTTAATTTAACATTTTTAATGAAAAATAATGTAGGATTTAAAATTGAGGAATGAGTACATTGGCACCATAATTGGCTTCAAAACTACCAATTAAACATTATATGAATTAAAGTTTTATGTATTTTTAATTGTACCTTCAATAAGTGACGAGTACAGATTGTCTGTTAAATATACAATGAATTATTTAACCACTAGATTTAGCTCTGAATTTTCATAGATTTTAATTACCTGCAGAAACAGCAGAAAGATAAAAATGGAAGAGTGTGAAACAAATATGGTCAATAAGATCTTTTGTCTTTGCTTCTCTTCTGGAGGAGAAAACATGCAATCACATGACAATCCTTGTATAATTTCAAAGTAATTTCAGTTGTAATTAGTACTGATCCCAGCATAGTCTCCATGATTAGCAAGCCTCTATGAAGCATAACTAAAGATTTAAGTTCAAGAATGTAGGCTGAGGTGCAGAAACAGAGTCTATTTGTCTATCATTTCAAAATATTTCCATAGAATTGATCTAAATCTGACTGAAACCAAGAAAGTAGGTTGCCTAGTTTTAATGTTCCTATATAAAAATCTCTGGGTTTCATGCCAGTCCTTATGGTAGTATACATAGTAAAGAATCATGACAAGAAAGGACTTTCTCACTGCCTCCCAAGGCCTGTGACTAACAAGGAAATTCATAATCAATCATCTTTCTGACCTATATTTCACTTGCTGAACAACTTATTATATGTGAGGCACCAGGTAAGGTACTTCCCCTGCATGGAGATATTAAGTTAGCTGAAGATGGAGGTCACTAGGCCAGTCCTATCCTCACCAAATCTTACCTCATCTTCTATTTCACATAATGGGCATCATCCCTGAGATCAGTAGGCCTTCCAGAAGAAAAGCAGAAGGAGAATCGTGTTCTTCTAAGTTGAATCTAATGCCTTTTCTTTAAATCCTAGGTGTTATTTTGTGGTATAATTTTCATTTCTCTTTGCTTTGAAAATAGACCTCGTAATTCTTTAGGAAAGACTGGCAGCTGCAGATTTATTATAAAACCACAGTGAATCTACATCCACTGTCATTAAAGCATACTGTGAAATGATTCAATGATGAATCCTAAAAGAAAGGGGGAAAACATTGGCAGAAAGGGAGTTAGGATGATATGTGATTTGCAGATCCCAAATTGTTAAACTAGGTAATAAGAAGGCAACAGTGTCCTTGATAAACCCAATTCGGTGGATCTCCTGCTGGCTATATTTATTATATCAACTGGGAACATTGCCTTAATTACACCTGCAAAGCCAAATCCTCTGTAGACTCCGTACTGTGTCTGTGAGATCATCCATACCATGCCAGAGAAGACAAAGCTGTCAGAAATCAGGCAAGATGTCAACTAGGCCTGGTGCTAATGAGGCAAATAGAAACATAACCAGAGACCCAACTTATCCAATAATTTCTCAATTTTCTATATGTATTACAGGGTTTGAATAGTTGATTACAAATGGAATATGAAACCAAAAGCAGCTGTTGAAAGGAATATCAGGGAATTTTAAATGAGTTCATGGACCCCTGGATCAGAGAAATCCCTATAGACTGTGAATCTATAAGTACTTTGTGAACCCTTTTATTGCAATGCTTTATACCATCATAATCCTTCTTCCTTCAAATCCTTTCTGCCCTGATGTTTGTTGTGTCTGTGGTGAGTTGACCTCCATGCTCTAGCTTTTCCTCTCCAATTTGCCTCCTAAAATTGACTCATTTTCCTTTTCTGATCAGATCAAACTCAATACTAACCATTTCTGCTATTTAAAAATTATCACCTTTCCATTAGTCCTGTGTCATTCTGTTCCCCTTTAGTGTTGAAGAGACTTTTGGAAGACCATTCATCCTTTGGAAGAAGTCTACTTCTGTACCTGCCTTACTTAGATTTAGCACTACTCTCTATAAGCTTCCTTCTCTGTCCACTCCTCCCTCTCTTAGTGTCTCTTTCTCTCCAAACTGAAGGTCAGAAAACTAGAGCCATTAACAAAATCTTACAGTTCACATACATACATGGTCATACACATGTCTTTATATTTATTCAGTCCCATTCATTTTACTAAAGAGTTGACTACTTTCACAAGGATAATATTAAATTCTTTAACAAAACATATATTTCTGCTTAATATTGGAGCATTTTAAAATTTGGGTCTCCTGGTAGAGGCCTGATATCACAGTTACTCAAAAGACCTAGGAAGAAGAACTATAAACTCAAGGCCAGCCTAAACTACAAAGTGAGTTCATGAGCAACTGGAACAACTTATTCAGAACTTATCTATCTCAAAGTAAAAATTAAAGAAAGAGGCATAGAAAGTGTAACTCAGTGGAGTGGTGTGAGACACTACATTCTGTCCTAAAATCTCAAAGGAAAATAAAAAAACAAAAGAACAACCTCAAAATAAATAAATAAACTAAACAAACAAACAAAAAATTTAGCTATTTGACTTTACCATTGTACTGTGACCTATTATTCTTTCTCAAATATCACAAAGTAAGTACATTTAGCCAAGAACAACCAAACTCCAATTTAACTCTGTGGACATTAAGTCTAGGCTCTTATAATCCTCAACTAACTTAGAGCCCATACTGTTTTCCAAATGTTATACTGTCTTACTCAATGTTCTATTGATGGGAAGAGAAACCATGGCCACAACAACTCTTATAAAAAATATTTAACTGGTGCTTACTTACAATTTCAGAGGTTTCTATCCATTACTATCATGGTAGGGACACAGAGAGACATGGTGCTCAAGACATAACTAGTAGTTCTACATCGGGATCTGTAGGTAGCAGGGAGAGAGAGCCTTCTTTGTGCTTTTGAAACCCCAATGCCCACCCTCAGTGATACACTTCTTCCAACAAGGCCACACCTACCACAACAAGACCATACCTCCAAATCCTTCTCAAATAGTTCCTCTCCCCGATCAGCATTCAAATATCTGATCCTATGAAAGTCATTTTTACCCAAACCAATACAAGTTCTGATTCTGTCTTTACCCCACCTTAAAGTCAAAGACCACACTCTACTCATGTAAACCAGGTCAAGCATACCCATCATCATAAAGTTTTATGATAGTCATATGGCTTCCCACATTCTGAGGTACCCTATTCTCCTATTTCACTGGCTAACTTGCCTTTGCCTCCTTCCTCTCTGCTTCCTTTAGCTTTTTCATCTATTTACAATTTGAGATTCAAGTGAACAGTTTTGCATTGCTTATGGTGCAATATTTTTCACTCTAAATATTGGGGCCTTTTTTTTCAGGAGGATACAGATTGATGTTTAACCTTAGATGGACATGGAATAATTAAAAAATGAGAGAAAATGTACTTCTTACCTTATTCTTTCCTATTGTACAGGATATGTTCTGACATGAAACATTCTAGTTGGTCACTGTCTCTATTACACACATCAAAATACTTTTGATAAGAAAATGTAGCCTGTGAGCCTATATAATGTTCTATTTGAAAGAGTTTATAAAATGTATACATTGCATATGTCCACTTAAAATTTGTATTCCCAGATTCTTTTGGAAAACTAGAAATTCTACAAGTGGAAGATGTGGGCTAATGTAGCTTAAAAATAAATGACTTTTAAAGTTTGATCTCTAAAAATAAAACTTAAAAAATGCCACACATGATAACATGTGCTTATAACCCAGGACCAGGAAGGTGGAAATGAAAGAATCTGTGGTGCTCACTGGTCAGCCTTTCAGGCTTTATTCGTGAGCTCCAAGACAATGAAAGAATACGTCTTAAAGAAAGTAGACAGTATTTCTCAGTATGATACTACAGTGCTCTTCTGCCCTCCATATGAACACATGTACTAGCACCTACACATATATATGAACAAATACACACAATTTATGTTAAAAAAAAATTAAAACTTCTGTCACCTCCAAAATTTTACCTCTAATAATCTGGATGTCATTTGCACCTTCCTTGATAAGAATTCATATGCTTTTTCATTTCCAGATCACCACATCTTTGAATACTTCCATGGCCTATCCTGGAGCAATGCAGTAATTTGTACTGTCTATTCATTCCCAATAAGCATTTAGTTTTGGATTCTTGATCTAAATCTATACAAAAAAAAGGTATAAACATTTGGATATAGTTATACTACATGAATGATTATCAATGAACATTTAATATAACCAGAATGGTAGGCAGTATTATGAGCCGGGATGACAAACACATGGGTTAATATCCAAGACTGTTCACTCAAGAACCAATATTGTTAAAACCACGAGCAATACAGTATAGTCTCTGTGATGCATCATATCATATCATATCACACCCTATCATATCAGATGGTCCTATCTCATGAAAATAATCCTTTCACATCTTTTGCTTGTCTTTCAAATAGTCCTTTTAGACAACTTTCCATAAAATGACAACGACTCCTAAGATGCCACAGGTTCTCCAGTATTACTCACCCCAAGGCAACAAGAAATGGAAACTGCAGGATTAAGGAAAGCATATCCTTTATGTGTGTCTAGCATAGGCATTCCCAATGAGACAGCACTCTTCAAATATTTAATTGCCAACTCATTTGTTCATTTTTCTTTTTCCCTCTTCTCTACCTTCCTTTTGCTCTGTCGTCCTGAAGACCTGAAGACCTGGTTTGTAAGGTCCTTTCTCAGCAATACATTGCATTTCCTTATGTATTCCTGACTCAAGAAAAATAGATACACTTTCTCCAGAAGGGAGAAGATGTAGTTGTTCCTACTGCTTCACACATAAAAGTTGATAGATAGTAGCTCTGGGGAGCCTGCTGAATGACTTTCTGTGGTATGTACATTGAACAACTAAGTTAACTAATCAACTTCTTTTAAGCAGAACACATTCACATATCTTTTAAAAAAAATATGTGCATGTTCTTTGTACAGTTGAGATATAATGAAACCAAACAAAAACTCTTGGAAAAGAAAATATTTCTTATGTGTTTCAATAACTCTGCCCTTGATCTGCCATTCCGATTGACAGTCTCATATTGTTCATGACTTTGTGGTAGCTAAGGAAATTCTTGCAATACTTCATTACATGTTTACATTAAAAATATTCTTGGCATGGGAGTTGCTAAAGATAGTTTATTGAAAAAGACTTCTGATGGTGTTCGGAGTTTAAAGAAATAAGTTTCTTACAGTTGAGCTCTGGTGTGCCACATGGGAGGGATCTGAATTGGATAATTATTAATGAACAACAGAAAGGACAGAATTAGATCCGCGATACTGAGCCCCAGTAAAAAGAAACTTGAGGAGAAAAATCAAACCATCTTGCTTAGAAATGGCCCTGTGTGGAAAAGTCTAAGCAGAGCTCTCACTGTACATAGAAGAGACCTCAGGTACTGCCTTCTGGACCCTGGTCCATTTGTGATGTGCTGTCTTCCAGGGCCATATTTCACTTGTGAGATGCTGTTCTCCTGGGCCCTGGTTTATTTGTGAGGTGCTGTCTTCCAGGGCCCTGGCTCACTTGTGAGGTGCTGTCTTCCAGGGCCCTGGTCCACTTGTGAGGTGCTGTCTTCCAGGAACCTGGCCCACTTTTGAGATGTTGGCTTCCAGGGCCCTGGTCCACTTTTGAAGTGAGGTGCTGTCTTCCTGAGCCCTGGTCCATTTGTGAGGTGTTGGCTTCCTGGGCCCTGGCAGATTCGTAAGATGCTGACTTCATGAGCCATGGTCCACTTGTGAGAATCTTCAGGTTGATTGTTGCTGTACTTGCACAGAGTCAATACCATCAACAATGTTTTCTAAAATGTAAAGATCTGTAATGAAAAAATAGAGGTTATAAAAGAAGATTCTTCACATTTCAGAATAAATGTTTGGTTTGAATGACTTTTTCACAGGTCTCTTGCAAGGAATATATTTATTACAATTTCAAATTTATTGCAGTGAGTTATAATTTTGCAAACCTACAAATGTTTCTCTTTAAAAAGTTCTAAAATGCAATTTAGAAATGCACATTTATTATAAATCTGTCAACATATATGCAACACACATAAACACTAGTGGCATCTAAGAGCATACATTCGCACATGGGCATTTAACCATGTGTGCATTTCCACCCTGAAGCTTCCCTTCAGGTTTTAATTAAAGTGCCAATTCCAAAGATTGATGATTTCTAGCAGTATGTATTGAAACAAGTAAATAAAAAGGTTGGTGGCGTTTTTGACAGCTGATACAATGACAGGAGTGCATTACCCACGTTTCACAAGAATAAATCATTCTCATTCTATTCTTACCTTTGACCCTTCTTTTCTTCTTTCACCTTTCTCTGCCCTGGGTGGGGCTCCTGCTTAGATAGAGATCAGATACTAAAGCAGAATCTCCTCAAACTCTTCCCCCACAATCCCGCATTAAAGCAGGGAAAATCAAAAGCTACTTATATTATATGCACAATGAACTGGAAGAAAAGCCTAGTTTTGTTTCCCTAGGTTTATATTTACCATGAAAGTATCCAGGCTCAGACGTGTGCTGAGCTGGTAATAAAGGCCTTTATCCAGAGAGAAGACAAATAGGAAGTTTCCTTCATCAAAAATATCTGATTTTTAGGTTTCATTCTCCTTCCTATTCTCACAGCATGACAGAATATGGCTGCTGTAGTTGGACAAGACTTTTCTTACATCCTTGATCTCTCCAAGGGAAGATTTATCCTTTGATAAAACCAACCATGGTTTAGCCAGCTTCCATTTCTGAACAGATCCCTCCAGCTACAATAAATGCATCTGTAAAAAGAAAATCAAGTGACTTCAAGTATTGTGGAGTTTGGATCCCCTTAATGTAGAACCTAGACTTCGCAGGTGATTTGGATGAGATGAGAAAAGACTTCATGCTTTGGCTTGCACTTATACCAAACAAATCTCAACTCTGTAACTATTTCTTCATTACCTTTCTGTTCCCTCTCTGCACTTTGAGTACATGGAAGTCCTCTTACCTACTTTCCATTGATGATAATACAACTATCTCAACAACTATAAAACGCAATTGCTTTATGTTCTGTTTTTCTTATCATTTTGTTAGGTAGGAAACATAGACAACATATAAGAATTCCAGAGAAGTATTCAGGGTGTCGTCAGTTACAATTACTAATATATAACTGAGTCCACATAACTAGTCTAATAAATCTCACATTTTAAACACTGTGTTTCACACTACTTAGAATATACACATTTATTGAATGGAAATGTCTTCAGTCATTTCCAGCTTGCTTGTGTAACCCATTACAACTATTGAAAGGTAGATAATCTATTCTTGTTCTTGTATGCACAGTGCAAATCATGTTTTCATCTTTTCTCAAGTAAACTTTTCTGCCCCCTAATTGAGAATTATTAAGCAGAATTTAGCTAGAACTCCTTTCAATCAATGGCCTTCATAGTCTTCCAGTGAATGTACACCAATGCTAGGCAAACCCTTTACATATACCTTTTTCTTTTATTTTTCAATAATGTGATGAGAGAAGATTTTATAAGTACTCAAATATTCAGTCAAAAATATTTTGGACAGGAAATTTTGGTTTTATTTTTGTCAAATCTGGGATATTAATAACATCAATTTTAATAATTAAGCTACTCAGCTACTTAGTACTCAGCTTATCTGCATATTACATAAATATCCACAGATAAGGAGAAATCAAATAATATTGACCTTACTAAAATAATATCACTCTTTCCTTCAAAATTATTTTAAACTAACTTGAAAATATTAGTTGAAGAAAGAAATGCTGATAATGCTATAAGAGTCACATGGCATGGGTGCACTTCAACAAATCTATTAAACCAATGAACATGAAGGGACATGGAATCAAATTGCATCTGAAGCCACAAATAGGATCGTAGAACACGCCTCTTACTCTCAACTTGACTTACACAGTTCCTGAGACATTTTCCAGGATTAAATCAAGCTCTGAGGATCCCTGCTGTGTGGTTCTATCTTTCTTCTTTATAAATCCATCAGTCAGAGTGACATGCCAAAATGTCAGGCAGAATAGCAACTCATCATTAGAAAAAGAAAATACTAATACATTTGATTTTGATATAAAGAGCTCACTCTAAAAGCCACGTTTATCCACTTCATTGTGAGACAGTGTGTGCTGTTCAGCCAGTGGTGTTGCTTATAGCTGACTTCCTGCTGTCTGCCCAGGGAATGACATTGCATTCATTCAGAATTTTCATCCCCAGGATTCTATTCTACTATGAAAACCTAATCTTATATCTAATATATTAGATCAGTGTATTGAACAGTTTTTCAGAGCCTTGGTAGAGGCAAGGCAGAGTCAAAAACAAAAAATCTCCTAAGTGACACAGCTGAAAAAAATGTAGAAAGTGTTGTTGTAATGCAATGCTTCAGTTTCCTTTACCTTCTCCTACTACCCAAATAGCACTAGTGTGGAGATGAACAAGAGTCCAGTTTCTTCGTGATAAATTCACTTGATGAAGACTCACATGGGGAATCTCTTTCTACCAGGTACAATTCAGCAGAAGATGATCCCTTCTTATAGGAACTTGGTAATCTGAAATATTTTCAAGATCCTAAGCAGGAATTCGTAAGTAAAGACTTTTATCTTTTATTGAAAATAGATTTTTCATATAATATATCCCAGTTATTAACACCCCTCTACTTCTCCCAGTTGATTCTCACCTTCCTACACATATGCAATCACCCCTTTCTATCCCTATTAGAAAACCAACAAATGTTAAAAGGAAAATATAATAATATAACTAATATAGTACAATGTAATAGAAAAGATAGGATAAAGTAAACACATCAGAATAGGACAAAACAAGCATAAGGAAAGAACCCAAGAAAAAGCACAATAAAGACATATAGAAACAGAGACTTATTCATTAACTCAAGAATCCCATAAAAAATCAAATCCATAAATTATCACATATTTATGTGTCTGTGTGTGTATATATAAACACACACACACATACATACACACACAAAGGACTTGTGGTTTTTGAAAGAGATAGAGAGAAATAAATCATGAAATATAAAATCAGAAAATGAAAATACTTGACAGGACATTATGAAGGAAGGAACTTCCAAAGTTTGCTTTCTGATGGCCAGCTACTGATGAGCATGCACCCTATCCATTAGAACAGTTTGTTTCCACAGTGGAAGGTAGGTCAGCCTTTAAAGACTAGGCTCATAACCAAAGTATAATACTTTTTGATAACTTTATGAAAAAACTGAGAACTTTCTGGCAATCACACATACACACAACATACACAACACACACACACACACACACACACACACACACACACACAAACACCCTAAATGCATCACTTTAGAGCACGTTTATGCTCTATCCAATCTCATGCCTCACCCATGGCTGACAGTGGTCACTAACCTCTTTTTTTATTGGATATTTACATTTCAGCTGTTATCCTCGGCCCCCATCCCCCACCACCACCACTGAGTGATCTCATAAGCCCTCTAGGTATTATTTGTAGTGCTGAGCAATAGCTTGAGGTAGATGCCTATGATTCATCACTAGGCAAGAATAAAAAGGTTGGTTCCCCCATATTGTTCATGCTCTATCTAAGCTTGCAATAAACACACAAACACAACAAAATGTAACAATCTAACTATTTAGTGACTAATAACTAAACAGAAAGTAAAACTGTTGAGGTGTGGAAAACTTAAGGGGTACAAAATAAGCATACCATTAGAGGCAATATTTGGGCTGAGACTTGAATGATGCTAAAAGGGCAAAAATGTGGGAAAAGAGAACATTCTCTACAGAGGTAAATGCTGCATAGAGCCTTAAAGTGTGTGTCCCACAGTGTCAACTTCCTGGTTTCCTGACTTGCTCAGGAAATATGTGTGTCAACTGCTGAATCAGATGAACAAGAAAGACCTAGCTGCTTAGTTGTGACAAATCCCTAAACTATCTTGGGTATGGCCCTGGAGCTCCTGCAGGTGATCTCTGCCTTGTTCTACTTATGATAAGCAAACACTGGAGACTTTGCACAGATGAAGATCATAATCATATTACATGTTTAAAATCCATCCTTCCCTCAAGGCAGCTATCATTCTCATCCAAAAGTCTTTACTTTCAAGATGGCCATTATTTTCATTCTTATGCCTTTATACTCAAAACAGCCATTGCTCTCATCCTTTTATTTTAGTTCTGCTCCTTCCACTTGTTTTGCTCCCCTACATCTCTAGTCCCTGTACATTTTACATCATCTTTGAAAAACATGTTTGAGCTCATCTTCTTCTGTTAGTATTTTTGTCATTTCATCATCAACATCATCTCTTATCTTACATGATTATTAATAATTGAAAAATTACATGCTTACAGTTATATTTTCTTTATTCCTTTTGTTTAGTGTTTTGATTATTGGGTGGTGAGAGGGGTTTCATTTCTGGACCAGTCTATTCAGTATTCTGCAAGCTTCTTCTGCTTTTATAGGCATATCCTTCTTCAGGTTAGGAAAATTTTATTCTACGGGTTTGTTAAAAATATTTTCTGGGCCTTTGAGCTGGAATTCTTCTCCTTCTTCTATTCCTGTTATTCTTAGTTTTGGACTTTTCATAGTGTCCCAGATAAACATTTCTGGTCAGTAATATCCTACTTTTTTAATCCAAACGCAGATAAGATGCCCAGCAGTTGAGAAATGCCTTTCTATTTGTTGCCCTCTTTACTTTTCTACACCATCATGAGAAAACTAGGCAAAAGAGTAGTCAGAGAAGAGGTAAAGATGTGTAGGGTTGGACTCTGAAGTGTCTTGACAGGGGAGCAAAAGCGAGGCCATTTAATATGCACAAGAGTGATGAAGAGCAAGTCTTGTGACTTACATTCCACTGTGGACAGGCTCAAGGTCATTAAGATGGGACACTGCTAAATCTCTCACGGCATCAACCATTAGGTTTCCAAGGCATCTTCTGTTTGTGTACTTCAGTCCAAACCTCTACAATGTTCTTATTATTCTTCTTTACATAAATGAAGCAAAAGTCCAATCACGAAAATGTTCAATCTATTCTCTGATGCAGCATCTTAATTTCTTCTTCTATGATGAATTAACTTTTCTACCTCATCTTCTCTCTTGAATTGTAGCATAAAATACAGTTGGGAACACTATTTAAAAAGGCTTCTCATGGCTGTTATCTAAGATTCTCTTTGCATTTCTATTGCCCTCTCTTATAACTCCTACCATCTTCATGAAAACTCCCCCAGTAAGTTTTTAATTTAAATCATCCTTATGAGCATGTTTAAATGGATGCATAAAGAACCCAATCACTTATATTTTTTTCAGATCTCAGTACTTTGATGAGCACTTACTTCATAGACGATTCATGAACAGAAGAGGTTAAAGTGCTGTTTCAGTTTCAGATTAAAAAAAAAATTGAGTGACAAAGTGTAGAGTAGGCATGGATGCTGATATGGTCTTGTGAATTTTTCCCCTTCATTTATTCTCATTAAGGAAGATAATTGCATGAAAACAAGATTTTTTTTCCCTCTTGAGGGTGCACCTGCTCTTGCTGTGACACATGACTTCAAAGGTGGATCTTTTTATCTGTGACATCTGTTGTTTTCAGAGCAGCCTAAAATAATGTTCATTATAGTCAAGAAAAAAGAAGGTAGATAGACAATTCTAAGATAAGACAAATAAGAAAACAGATAAACAACGAAACACAAAAAAGCCTACCACAGTTCCAAATGTGTGTCTCATTCATTTATGGAGAGGAAACATGCTAAGAAAATGTCTACTTGAAAAAGAAATATAAGTTAGATCTTCAACTGAGTTTTGATATTTAATGTAAATGTAAAAGTGAGATGATCAACATTCTTCATTCATAAGGGTAATAAAATTCAATTTTTCTCTTATCTAATGAAAGGGCTATTTAAAACTGCAGTGTATATTTGTTATGCAACAAATAACTAAAAACCTTTCTCCAGTTATCAACTTCATTCATAACCAAAAACAGTGTTGTTTACAGAAAAGAAAAACCATGCATTGTTCTGTAAAATAGCCTATCTATATCATTACCAAACAATTATTGTAATTATGGAAATGTTAAAATTTCATTTTATGTTTCTATGGTTAGATACAAAAATCTTATATTCTTTCTGTTCCTGGAATTTGTCTATATTAATGTTTTTTTTCTTTTCTTTTATCAAACAAAAATGAACAACACTTACTACCTATAATCCTGCTGAGTTCTAGTTTTTAAAGGTGTTATACACCATTCCTACTCTCTTGTTAAGTTCAAGATTGGAATACATAAGAAAATAAGGAAGAAAGGAAAATGCTACTATAGTTTACAGTTTGTAAATGTGAAATGAAAAACTTATTATACCACCTAAGGATTGTAATTCCTCAGGCATGTCATATCTTTGATCAGCTTGATTCAAATGTTCCATCTATCTTTAGTTACTTACTTTTTCATTCTTTACATAAGTTCCATTCTGGCTCTGGTCCCATCCCTCCACTCCTCCCAGTCCTCCTTCCCATCCTCTCAGATCCATTCCTTCTCAGTTTCCCTTCAGAAAAGAGCAGGCCACCCAGGAGTATCAACTGAACATGCCATAACAAGATACAATAAGAAAAGGTGCACATCTTCTTATTAAGGCCACACAAGGTAACCCAATCATCTTTATATAGGTGAAGACTCAGAAATAACTCCCATTCCTGCTGTTGGGTGTTCCACAAGAATGCCATGCTAAGCAACCATAACATATATGCATAAGACCTAGCTCAGACCCACACAGCATCCATGATTGTTGCTTCACTCTCCATGAACCCCTAGGAGAGCCAGTTAGTTTCTTTCTGTGCATTGTGTTCTCTTAATCTCCTTGAACCATCTGGCACCTGGAATCCATCCTTTCCCCTTCTTTAGAGCCTGGTTGTGCTTGATGTTTGCTTGTGTCTCTGAAACTGCTCTTATCAGTTGCTGTATGAAGTCTCTCTGATGACAATTTGAGCTTGGCTCCTATGAGTATAGCAGAATCTCATTAGGAATCATCTTATTGACTATTTATTTAATTTTTATTTTTTGCCAGTTATATTTGGGTCTATCCTGGGTCTCTGAGATGGCCAGCCTCAAAAAAGTCTTTTTAGTCACATATTCTATACTATGACATCAATCTTCTTTATGAGAATTTAGAATCTTGGTAATTTTTCAAGATTAAAAATTATTCTAAAATATCTGATATTGTGTTGGGCACTGCATCCAGATTTCATGGGTGTCATCTAACTTTGTCTGGTGTCATTAATTCTGCATAATTCAGATACATCAACTGACAAGCTTTGGTGGAATAAGAGAAAGGAGAGTGTTTGAGCTAGATAATCACTTAGTGTTGCATTTTATGCAGTAATCACGTGTAAAAAAAAAAAGCCTTGCTGTGTGCTTTCCAAAGCAAT
Source organism: Grammomys surdaster (assembly GCF_004785775.1). Taxonomy (NCBI): domain Eukaryota; kingdom Metazoa; phylum Chordata; class Mammalia; order Rodentia; family Muridae; genus Grammomys; species Grammomys surdaster. The sequence goes on along the minus strand of NW_021604607.1, from coordinate 2,320,445 downwards.
TGAAAAATAATTTAGTGAGCTATTGATACTCTAATACTTTTGACTATTGAAAATTAATCTCACATCCTACAGGAAATAGGGAGTTATTCAATTTTCTACTATTCCCTACTGAAACTTGCCTCATGACAGATAGGATACAATTTACAGGCAGAGAGACACCTTCCATTTGAAAGTTTCCCTGCCTCTTTGCTCCAAGAGCCTGATTGTAATATATCAAATTTCACATTTGGAGACTAATTTCCTTTAGTTTCTATGGCTTTTGTGCTATAGGAATTTCCCCATTAAAGTACAAATGTCCCTGAGCATAGAAACATTTTGAACCTGTAATGAACAGCCTGGGATTCATGTAGCCTTAAGATATGACCAAGATTTAATTCTGTAAAAGAGAAATTACAAGTTGATTCTTTGTTGTTACTTCTCAAATGTACTAAGACTCTCACATCTTAATGGATAAAATGAAGTGCAATTTCCTCATTTACATTTTTCCAATCACCAAAGTAAGTAAAATAAGCTACAAGAATATACATTTTTAGATTTGATTATCATGGGGCCTAGCAGATGGAAAACAAGAAAACCCAAGATTGTGTGTAACAGTACTGAAACTTAAAAAGCAGATGGATTGGTCCTGATGAGCCTGAGTAACCACATCATAAGGATAAGGATGTGAACATCATCCTGAAGATAATCATAGATAGAGAAACACTAAAATCAGAGTAAATACATGCAGTAAAAGAAGGCACAATGAAATGGGTCCTACAGTAATCCTTCAGAGCATCAAGAGGGTATAAGTAAAGTACTCATGCTGTTTGGCCTTTATACGAATGCAGTGTGGACACACACACACACACACACACACACACACTGAGAAGTCAGCATTGATGTGTTTCAGGTGACATTCCCAGAAGCAGACTAAAGTAATGCTGACTCCACAGGGAAAGTTCTGACTCAAGCTCAATGAAAACTCCCAGGTCCCTATGAAAGAGATGAGAATTAGCAGAAACCCCCTCGGCTGAGAACAGAAATGTACTGATGTTTTCTACTACCCAATCAAACATCTTATTTGGCTAAGAGAATACTTGATGCACAGCATATTGGTGAAACAGAATGACTACATACCAAGAACTCATCTGGGTTCTTCCATTCAGGGAGAAGTCTATGGAAGAAAAATCTGGAAGTAGTTCAGGAAAACTCTGTGTCACCTGAATCCATTAACTTAATTTGAATGGACACAAACCAACCATCAAGACCCACCATTCATTTTAGCAAAATAAACACCATACATTAGAGAGGAGAAGAATAAGCAGAAAATCATGTCCTAGAAGAATGTAAGATAGTTGTGATGACTGAATAAAAAAGACTTTGAAACAATTTTACAGCCTCAATAAAATTAGAGACTAATATACACATTGCAAGTCAGCCATGTCTTGACAAAATAAAAAAAATAAGAAAATTGTACTTTTAAGTAACTTATTAGGATTATTTCTTAATAAGATTAAAAAATGTGACCTGGTGGTGAATATAGAACCAACTGGAGAAATGAGGAAATGCAAGAGAATGCTGCAGATTAAAAATGGAGATTCAGGATGGATGCAGTGTGTCTAATGGGAGCTCTGGATGCAGAGAGCTGAAGATGACTGCACCTGAAGCTAGGAAGCAGATTTCAATTTTAAAGTATTCACAAAACTTCAAACAAGATAAACAAAATGTTCATGTGTACTTTAGCACACACGCACAAGTATAAGCATGCATGGACACACATGGGCATACATAAACATGCATGCATGCAAACACACATTCATGCATGCATACATATGGACACAAATACTTATACACATATACATGCATACACCCATGCAAAGGCACACATAGGAAAACACACAACACACATAGTGCTCTAGACAATCCTAAAAGCAAAATACAAATAAGAACACAAAGGATGGGCAGTCCCTGGCATGAAGAATGGATATAATTCAGGAAAGCAGAGAATTGAATAGAAATGTGCAATGAGGGAGAAAAGCACAGGCAACTGAAACATGAAAACTCATATTAATACTCTTAGGTTTACAAATTTTAAACTGAAAATAATTTTTAAAAATTAGATCTTATACAAGTCAGTTAAGTGCCCCCAAAGAGTCTAGTAACTGTGTCATACTTAGCTAACTTCTATTTTTGCATGGACGAAGCTTTTTCTGAAAAATACATTAAAGATCTCTTCAGGCATCATAGTCTTAATCTTGGCCCAGGATATTCATCTTGTTTGTGAATCATAGTGCAATGAATAATTCTTCTGGTAATGACTGAACCTCTGTATTTATAGAAAACTGACATTTCTGAACATGAACTGTTCCTGTTTCTATGTCACTGTGGCTCTGTATTTAGGAGAGCAGCTTCTGTTCATTTTTGATTGCATGATTTTATTTAAAACAAAAGATTTTATTGCTAGACCTCATTCTGCATCACCCCACCCCCAAACTGTTGGATGTTCTCTGTAAAACCTGTAGCTAGCTCAAAGAAAAATTCTTTTCCCTCGCTTTTTTTTTTGTACTTACTGGATTATAAAATTATAAATACTTTAAAATCCATTAAATTTCTACATCAAACTGAAATACAGTGGGTGTTCAATGTGTTTTATCTGCCTCCTTTCCTCCTTACAGACTACGCAATTACCTGGAACAGTTCTCTTTTTGACATGGGTCTTGCCAGTGCTTTATGTTTCTAGAAATACATAAACACAAACTGAAAAGAATCTTTTTCATTGTTTATAATAAGTTCTATCTCAGCAGAGGCTGACTTAACATGAATGACTGAGTGGCTTCAACAGCATATATTTATTTTCTTTCAGTTTTGGAAGCTGAAGAATTCCAGGCTAAGATGCTAAGGGCCAATCACTTGACTGTAGGTTTCTCACCCTGGCTCAGTTCCACTCTATCAGCATCTACCTGTCCTGTCCTGCACTGCCTACATCAGAATGAGGAAGAGATATTTTTCTCTCATGCTCTCCCTCCCCTCAGACCCTCTTCTTCCTTCCCTCCATCTATTCCTCCTTCCTCCCTCTTCTCCTCCTATAAAGTGCCCAGTTAAAGCAGTTTGAACCCTACTGCTAGTATCTCATTGGGCTTTAATTATCCTATAGCAATCATATCTCTCTATATACACTTACAGGCTTTCAACATACAAAATTTTCAGAAAGGGGTGTTGGGTATGATTTAGTTCATAGTATATTTCTATATTTAGAACGTGCACCACCCTCAGAAACGTAAGGATTTCAGTATATACTATATTATATTATTTATATTATATTATATTATATTATATTACATCATATTAAAATCTTACATGATTGTCATGCTGGAAATTGCATTCACAGCCTAAGGGCCTCATGCATGCTAGGTGAGTGCAAAACCACTGAGCTAAAAGCCCATCCTTAATAGTGGAGATTGTGTAAATATTTTCTGAACATTTTGTTATTACATAGGAATGGTTGTATTTAGAAGGGAGTACAAAAGTCACTTCAGATCCCTTCTGTGTCTAAAAGTTTTATTTTCTTTCTTATTTTCTTTTCTTTTTTGGTGTTTTTATTTTTACTTTTTGCTGCTTTTGTTGTTTTTTTTATTTTTCTCTCTCATGTGTGTTTGTGTGTATGTTTTATTAGTATGTTGAGTTTAGCCCCTTTTGTGTGACCACTGGCCTCTAGACCACATAATTCTATGCTACCTCATTTGGAAATTCATTGTAAACTACCTTGTCACAATTGCATTATAATCCTGAGTGTTCCAGGCCATGCACTGTATACTTGTCACCACATCCTGCCACAAAGGCTGAACTGTGTAATTGTCACCACATACTGCTACAGAGCCTGCGCTGTATGCTTGTCACCACACTGCCACAGAGTCTGCATTGTATGATTGTCACCACACTGCCACAGAATGCACTGTATGCTTATCACTACACTGCCACAAAGTGCACTGTATGCTTGTCACCACATACTGCCAGAGTCTGCACTGTATAATTGTCACCACACTGTCACAGAATGCACTATATGCTTGACACCACATACTGCCAGAGTCTGCATTGTATGCTTGTCACTACACTGAAAGAGACTGCACTGTATGCTTGTAACCACACTGCCACAGAATGCACTGTATGCTTGTAACCACACTACCACAGAATGCACTGTATGTTCGTCATCACACTGCCACAGAGTCCCTTATGGTTCCTGCAGTAGCAATGTCTCATGTGAAACTATTTAATGTCATTTTTTCCATCCTTTATTTTTGTTTGTTTATATGCATGTGACAAACTAATGACCATACATGAATTAGAAGGAAATTGTTTGGACATTTTAGGTAAGAGTTATCTGGGTAATAATTCTAAAAGCTTGTTGTCTTTGAAGAATTGGTAAGAAAGATAAGATCCATTATTACTAATCTTCTACCACCTTTTCCTACCAATTGTTTGGCGATCTCTTGTTCTCATGAGATCTCCTGATGTAGGTCATTAGGATGAAGGTTGGTAGTTAGGGCATTTTAGTGTCAGACCATGAAAGGAAATGAGAACAGCAAGATGAGCAGAGAAAGAGGCTAGACATGGGTCCAGCAGAAAATCAGTACGCCTGTGCCTAATGGAGTATCTCAGTACATGTACCTGAATCAACAAGACTCCTTCACATCTGCTTCCATCACTAACTGTATTCAATCTGTTCTGGGAAGAGTAAACCTTTAGTACAAGTAGCATTCAGAAGACAAGGAAAATGCTGATGCTTCTTCTAACACCTGGGACAAGATTTTGTCCTTTCAGGAGGACATAGTCAGCACATGTCTATGCTTTTTACAGTCTTGCCTTGTGCAGGACGCAGATATGATTCCCATTTATTCAGGAAGTATTCCTTCTAGTGTTCCCTTGGGTTTCTATGTCTGGTAGAAACCTTGAAGTGGAAATTAGTTACACAAACTTCAGCTCCTGCCACCATAGGCCACAACTGATATTTTTTTCCTTTGATATTCATTCTAAGAGCCCCCACCATCCTACTGATACTCAAACCTCTCAATTCTCTGTCTTCAGAACAGCTTCTAAATGCTATAGGATGTGATCTAGCAATGAATATCATGTTCACATGTCATTCCAGCATTTGTATTATTAAAATGATTCCTGTAATCATATCTGACTTAATGCTTTATACATTAGACTCCATAAGCCACTGGGAAAATGGTACAGACTTAGTGCTACTTAGAAAAGCAAACCTGTGCTTGGAATTAGTATTTATTAGTATTAGAACAAATATCTGACTCTTTTAGGATATAAGTGTTCGAATATAGTCGATTTTTTACAACGTAGTTGGTTGGTCTCCTTGAGAAATACCACATAGTGAACTCAGTTTTAGCCTATGCTATTGGCCAGTAGTCAACAGCAACAACAAGATCAGGGAGTAAACAGAAGCCCAAGATGTTTGGATCTACATACAGACAACCTCAGACCGAAAGCTGCAGGGAAGGGCGGCCTGATTTCTTCAGGCTGTAGGTCATGGCATCTTAGAAAGGTGGGTTCGTGATCTAAAAGTATTATTTGACAATTTCCATAAAATAAAGCTGACTATATTCAGCGGTTTTGAAGCACTAGCAACAATATAGCAGTGTGTTTATCTAACAAATTGGTGTTCTTTTAAATAAATGGATTACAGTGGGCCTTGCTTTACATTAGAGAAGTCATTAAAATATTTTAACAGAGAAACAGGAAGTAACTCTGGTGGTTTTTGTCTGTTTGTTTGCTTGTTTTTGTTAATGAGACTGTCCCCTATACAATCATATATTTGAATGTTTGGTATCTAGTTAATGGAACTTTTGAGGAAGGATTTGAAGGAAGACGAATGTCACTGGGGGCAGGCTTTGAGATTACAAGAGTCCGTACAATTCCCATTGTGCCTTTCTATGCCTCCTACATGCAGATAAAAATTTTCATTCTCATCTATTGTCCCAGAGCTATGCTACCATGCTCCCACTAGGATGAACACGGACTCACCCTCCGAAGCTCTAACCCCCGCACATACCAATAAACTCTTTCTTCTATAAGGTACCTGGTCCATGGTTCAGTGTTACTCTACATGAACAGAGTTCCCCTGTGGTGTTATACTGTAAATGAACCAGAGCTCTTTTGAATGTATTTTGGTCCCTGATTCCAGAAAAAAAAATGTGTTTCTTCATAAAGAATGAAGAAACCCATATTTTGTTTGCTCTAAGGTAGTTGGAAATGTTTGTTTACCAGTAGGAAATAATTGAATTGTTTATATTCTTGTGACTGTTTAGAGGATGATTGACACAAAGTTGTATATAGTTTAGATCCATCAGCTCTCCTTAAACGAAAATGCCCAAACAAATCACTGTGGATTTTCACCTATGATTTAGATGAAGGCACTACTTCAATAAAGAGAGTTTTCTATCCTGGAAACAATACTTTGACATAATATTACATGCTGATCTCTTTAACTTGATCTTGTACAGTTTGCACAAGATTCTGATTTTCAGTTTTTTAACAAGTGAGGTAAGCATTACTTGTAAGACTTTGTATTGTATTGTTTCATTTATTTATTTATTTATTTATTTATTTATTTATTTGGTTTTTCGAGACAAGGTTTCTCTGTGTAGTCCTGGCTGTCCTGGAACTCACTCTGTAGACCAGGCTGGCCTCGAACTCAGAAATCCGCCTGCCTCTGCCTCCCACGTGCTGGGATTAAAGGAGTGCGCCACCACCACCTGGCCAAGACTTTGTATTGTTTTAAAGAGTAGAGACATCATAGATGTTTACTCTAGCTACCTGGCCAACAGCTACTGGTTGTTGCTATTATTACACAAAGAGTAAAGTTACCTTCTAATTTTCATCAAACTTCCTTCTTCATTTTAAAAATCAGATAACTTAAGTAGAACACAATCAGCTAGCTTTACTGGCCTCATTGTGTATATTTAATTTAAGTCATATGAAATACTCCACTGACAAGCACTATTCCCTGTGGCAAATATCATTCATTGTACTTTGCTGAAACGATAAATACCTATTATATGCATGACGTCAGTGAAGCTTTTAAGTAAATTGCCCTCCTATAATCACAAAGGGAACACCAACCCTAATGCTACAAAAAATTTTCTTTTGTTGTTTGTAATTATTTGTAATGGAAACACTGTAATAGGAACAGTTATAGTGCCTTCCATAAGTGCTAATTAAATTATATGTTGAATACATGTGCAATTGATTTAAATACCTTAATTCTATTCTGCATTGTTATGGAAAATGCACATATGCTTGAAGATCCTAATGTAGTGCTTTATTCCATTATCCTAAGTGGTTTGCTTTCTGTCTGTGATGAAAGGCATGTAAGGAGAGAAGTGTGGCTGTCAAATGCCCACTGCAATAAGAAAGCAATTACTCCAGGAAGTGCCATGATAATGGTTAGTAGCTTCTGGGAATAAGAATTTTATCATCTCATCTGTCCTTGTTTCTGAAGATAATATCACTCAGACATATGAGAGAAGATGCAGGGGATTCTGGGATTGAGATATGTCTGAGAAGACTGGGATATCCACGTTTGATTATGTGCTGATGGTACATCCTAAGAAAGGAGTTATCAGCAATTTCATCTAGATGTTGAATACACTCACAGAGAATGAAATTGCTACCACATTACCAGTGGTCCAGTGGTATAACCATACATAACTTCTGTTATCTGTTCATGGCTGGAGAGTCACAATATAGCACCACACTATAGCAACTTATTTCAAATGCCAACATGCAGATCCTGTTGGTCTTGAAAGTATTAGACTTCCATAGAACAAAATTTTTTCAACATCATTTTAAAAAGGAAAACAGAATAATAGCAGCAACGAACTTTTGCTGTGCTCTTCTAGCCTTGAAGAAAGGGATGAAACAGTCTTTCTTCTGAGAATAAGGGTAGATAGAATACTTGTTTTCTTGTTATGTTTTGTCAAATAAATCACAAAAACGTTGAAGAAATTGTATGTAATTAGCTATATATAGATGTTGTAAAAGAAACAACCAATCAATGTGCAAATACATATCAGGTAAGTTTGCTTCTGTTCTCTATTCACTAGGAATCAATAATCATGCTAATGATCTATACTAATGTTCCTGATAAACAAAAATAAACCATTCTTGTCAGGTTATTTTCTAATAAGAAATTAATGCTGTGTTAATGGAGATAATTAACATTTATATAGGACTGCAAAGCTTATAAAGTTTACTGGCATGAACAGGGAATAGGAATTGCTCAGGCAGCTGAGGGATAGAGACCTGAGTCATTTTCTTGGCTAGAAGCTGGAAACACCATTATTTCTATCCTGACCATAACCCCAAAATGCCAGAATTATTTTCTCATTATGACTATGGTCCATCCAGAAGCTGTGCTTAGAATGTGACTGAGTCTTTTCCCCAGGTACTACCATCCTTTCTGAGGAGCAGCTTTGGTACTGGATCTCTGGATTCTTATGGCCATTTACTCTTTGGGCCTTTTGTATTCAGATGCTGTTTTTATTTGCCTTCTCTAAGTTTGCAGTCAATCCACATTCAAAGAGTTTTGCTGGGACAGTCTAAGTCCATCATTTGGATCTCCTTGATCTTTCTCTAAGGCTTAAAAATCAGCAAGAGAGAAGGACTTAAACTCACCCACAGCCTGGATTCAACCCATCTTCCAAGTGATTTTAGGGTTTCAACTCTTGAAATGGGAGGATTGCAAAAATAAACATGCTTGTAGCTCACTCAGAGTGAACTCTTCCTTTATTACCCATTTTGGACACACCTTTCAGTTTTCTGATTTGAGGGTACATTTTATTTTATTTTTTCATTAGATATTTTATTTATTTCCATTTCAGATGTCATCTCCTTTCCCCATTACCCCTCCCTAAAACCTTCCTATTCCATCCCCCTCCTTCTTTTTGCTTTTTGTGCCATTTTAATTGCATGCAAATATTAAGGTCAGTTCTAGGATGAGGGACTAGCAATATGATAGATGCAAATAGTCAAGGAACAAGCAAGACAATAAACACATTTTAAACGTCAACTGACTCAACTGATGTAGGAAAGCCTAGCCATTGTGCATGACAACATTCACTGGATTTGGGTCTTGGAAGATATAACTGTGGAGAGGAGCTATGTACAAGCAAGTTATGCAGTCATCTCTTTCTGCTCTTGACTGTGGATGTGACTTGCTGTTTCAAGTTCTTACCTGTAGCTCTCTATAAAGACAGACTATAGCCGGAAATTGTAAATCTAAACTGTAACCCCTTTTTCTTCCTTAAAATCACTTTTGTCAGAGTGTTTTATCACAGCAACAGAAACAAAACTAATACGTCTGATTAATCTAGAAAGGGAAGTTTCACAACTTCCCCTCCTTAAGATTTAAAATATCTGATGAAAAGATAGTAATATCAGGGCTTTTTGAGTCCTACAAAAAGAAAGCCACTTCCTTCTGGTTGAAAGAATGGGGTCTACATTTGCTCTCCCTGTAGTCCTGAAGAAATAAATGATATTTCAATCTGTTCCAGTGATTAAAACACCACATACTATTGTCACCTCCCCTGAGTTTATCCAGATAGGTCTGTCAATCACTTGGCCAGGAGACTACCCCACAGGAAATCTGATTCATTTTAGCAATTTCTAAAAGAATGAGAGAACTATTAATACCCTTAATAAAAATATATACATGTACTCCCCAGAATTCCCTCTCTGTATTTTGCTGTTGTTTTCTTTTGTGCTTGTTTAATGTATGTCAATTATAATTTTGCCATTTTCTTCCCTTCTATTTTTCTTTCAAATACTGGCCAAAAGCCTAAACTTACTTTTCTGTGACACTTTGGGCTTTCTAACTGATTCTTAAAGAGCCGTTATCCCTTATTCATCTGCTTGACTATACCCATGTCTAATTTAAAAGACATGATGTTCTTGCCTTCTTCCTGGCAGCTACCAAAATTTGCAGCTTATCTGCTCTGTTGTCCTTCAAACTCTATTGAGATGTTCCTCCAGGTTCCTTTCTGAGTTCCTTTATAAATTGTTTTATTAACAAAACTAATAACCATAGAAGGAGCCCTAATTTTTAAATAACAATTTTATCTCTTAAAATTATAGAAAAGAATTTCTTGAGGAAGATTTGGCCATCAAAAGTCAAAGGATATAATTGCATTTTTTCAAAAGATGCGATTAAATCCCAGGGCAGAAAAAACTTTAATCAATAAAAGCAACAATAAATCTAGCAACCATTTAAACTTTTATTCTCTACTCAAACTCAGGTATTTCTTTATGTCAGTAAGCAGAACAATGACTAGACCTGGGATGTGGATCCCATCTCCTTTTCTTTCAAAGGAAATTCCAGAAAGACAAATCTATATGGTTCCAATTTGAATTAGTCCTATTAGTAAAATATGACACTAGACCACCCTTGGCTTCCCCATTACCATATTCTCTACCAAATGAATTCAGAGAAGGTACACAGACTGATAGGCTGAGCACAAGGGAAGAACATTTGAAGGACAAAAGTGGGCGATAACATGAAAAGTCTTGTAGTAAAGATCATTCTCACAGTATGACTGTGGCCATGACTAGAGAAAATATTGTGCCAACATACATACTATTTCCTGTTCTTTAACATCTTTCTGTGAGTGTATGCATGTACACATGCATGCATATGGAAATACACATACAAGTATACTTGCTATACATCATGAACAGAGAACAATTTTTGATCTATGCTGACCCATGAGCTTGTCTACCTCCTCTCCTACCATAGAAGCCCATTACAACATCTGGCATTCCATGAGGATCTGAACTCAGATCTTTATGCTTGCTCAGAAAACACTTTAACCACTGAGCCATCTTCTTAGCTCCTAGGCTTTATATTGTTTCCTAAGGTTTCAAGGATAAATAGATGTTTTGAAGTGTCCTTACTAGTACAGGTGACTGATTAGCACATTTTAATTAGCTCTCAAAAAGTGGTGTGTATGTGTGGGGGTAATAATACATATTTCTGTTTTACCAGAAAGTCTCAACTAGATGTTATAAACTTTGGCAGCTTAAAATGCCACATCTGTATCCAGGGTCAAAGATATAATTCCTATCTCTCATACCTTTGCCAAAAATGTTATATAACAAAGTAGATATAAAAGAATAAAAAATGAGAATAGATCTATAGAATTGACCAGAAGGAAGGAGCTCTCCTTCAAGTGGCCCCAACAAATTTCAACTACTCAGCCCTCTTCTTCCTTTCTTATAGAACTTAAACCTTAGGAGGCAACTATGATGTTCTTTCTTTCATTCACACACTACTTCAGATTTTAAGGAAGGGCAATTGTAATACTTTCTACTTCCTTAAAATTAGTGTATATATTTGAAAGTAGAAGGTAAAAGCAAAAATGTTTGGAGGAGCACTTTCTCCTCCATGGTCCTCAAGTCTGATTATTTCTAATTAGCAACCTGACCATCACTCATACTTTGCTTTCCTGGCATGACAACTCTTAGTATCTGGAGTTCACCATATTTTTGGCAAGATAGCTGCTAGGTCAGAATCTCTTATATCTGGTGTCTGTACACTACTGCCAGAGTCTCTTGCTAATGGTGATTTCACCATTATCACCCAAGGCTGGACCTCAGATAGCTATTGTTAGAATAAAGATCAATCTGCTACTCAGATCATGTCCATCTAAGCAGTGTCTCTCTGTTCTGATACCTGATTCTATAAAAAGGTACCAGATGAACATGCTCCAAGCTTTCTGGGTTGTGAGTGGCAGCACACATAATGGATACATATTAACTTAAAGGGATTCTTCTCCTCAATTCCCAGAATTTGAACATCCTTCCCTTTCTCTGCTGCTATGGAATTAAAGCCAGCCATATCTCAAGCATATACTGTGGACTACAAGTCAACCATAGAGCATAATTCTTAAGTACCTCTGAAACCTATAAGAAAAGATCACCTACACAAGCTTGAACTCTCTTCAGAGCCCCTAAAAGCTATTTGCTTGTCTGTTTATCCATGTTTTAATAACTTTTCTTTTCTAAATATTCTCATCTAAAAGAACAAATTGCCTCAGTGTCTCTGTTGAACCTCAAAGAGAAACCTTTGTTTTAGTAAAACCTCAGGTTAGCAATTGGATCAGAAAGTTTATCATGAAATGCATTTGTCAAATTTTTGAAGCCTTATTGAGGAATTGATGCCTGGTAACTCTGTGGTAAGAGTTAGCTCTCCATAAAAAGTAGGGACAAGGAAGATTCATGCTAGATTTTAAGCTCTTCATGTAGCCTATGAGAAAAGAGTGGGCAATTATGTAGCCTAAGATCAATCAATAACCTACAAATAAGTAAAACACACTGGGAGTAAAGGATAGATGAAGGCAATTGTGATGTCTGACCACTTCATTGAGTTGAGAAAAAAATACATGATCACCATTCCAACTGAGCCTAGAAATTATGTAGCTCACATGAGCTCAAAGATGACCACTCTCAGTATTACTCAGTCTTTATCTAACTCTCACCATAAGACTAACAAAATGACACAAAGGAGGACAGCATATTGCCATTTGTCCCTGAAATTCTTCTCACTCTCATGAGTTCTTTCTTACTTTTTGTTAATTTCTACATTTGTGCTGCTCACTCTTTGCTGTATTTTCTAATTCTTCTTGGATGTGAGACTTACAAGCCACTGTCTTCTCAGGGTGGCTTTGATTACCATTCATTATTTGCCAATATTGATCACCTACACACATTTGATGAGTTAAGCCCATCAAAAGCAGAAAAAGACTTTGTAACACTCAAATAATCTACATCAGCTCTACCCTATGTCACTGACTATCATATCCCTCTTCGGCCAAAGTACTCATGCATAGCTCCTTTGGGACTCAGCATAGGATAACAAGTTATACTGATTCACACTAGACAACATGTAGAGCTTCCCAATCCCTCTTCTGCTTCCATTGCTGTGAAGCATTACACAAATTAATTCAAGGAATGGCCTTTCATATTCCAACACTTCCAAAGGTAAAATAGCTAAACTATAGATCTCAGAGTCTACTGGACAATGCTAATGTGCAGGACAGCAAAAGTCTAGGAAGAGAAAAAATTTAAAGATTTATTTCCAATTGCTTTATCTCTATTTTTTTAAGTGTTAAGGCTTAATTTTCCAGAAAAGCAAGTTTTCCATTTTGCACAGTTCTAAGCACCTTGAAATTGAGTTAGAACAGACTTTAGAAAGTCATCATGAAGAATATATATTTACCAATTTAAAAAGCTTCCTGGAAGATTTAGTAGGGCAAGGGTATTTCAACCACAACCCATTAACCCTATTTATCATCCATCAAAAATGTGTAAGTGTGAAATCATTTTCAATCTATGCTAATTTGCCTAGTGTTGGTAGTAGTGATAGATCTCACAGCTTCAGGATCTCATTCCCACACAGCTAGAGAGTGTGGCCACAAGGAAGTGGTTTCTAGCCTTAATGCAGCAGATGCCAGAGATATGCAGCTCACTTCTCCTTGTCTTTTCAGTCTATGGTACCTTTCCAGGCCAGGAAAGAAAGCTTTGTGCATAAAATAAGCACTATAAACTATAATGTTGATGCAAAAGCACAATTCATCACCTCAAGTGGGATCAGAAATAGTTTATTCTAAAGCCAAATGTGAGTTACCAAGCCTAGTAACACAGATTCAGGACTGTACTACGTCCCATGTTCTAATGTGCTTGCTAATCATTTCATGAAGATTTATGGTACCAGAACAAAGAAAGTCATAAATCAAGGCACTTTTAAAATATACTGAGAGACATATTAGATAGTCAGGTTAATATAAATCAAGAAAATACTTGCTATAAGCCAAGGAAATGCTTGCTATAAGCACCAGATGCTATCTGGTAATATCCCTAACCTTGGTGGAAGCTTGTGATCCCATTAGGTTTTACCTGCTGGTTCAGAAACAGTGATAGACAAGGGGACCAAAAGATAGCCTGAGACAAATTGTAATGAAGCTCTGGATATATGACATTCCAATCTCTCCACAATCATTGAAGTTCTAGTCAGTTCATCAGCTTTGAAGAATATGCAATGTACAACTGTGGCTCCTTTAAGGAAGTGTTATTCATAGTTAGTATAATCATCTCTCCTGTGTGTGCCTGTGTGTGTTAGGAGCGGCTTGTGGTATCTCCTTATTTTGCCTAATTTCTCTGTTGATTTGTGTTATGTTGAGTAAACATCTATTATGTGTTACTGGATGCAGTTGGTACAGCAAATAGGATTTATATTTATTGAAATTTTTCTATATTTTCTGCTTTATGTTAAATAGTTTTGGACATTGTTTCATTATATACTCACAGCTCTCATTTAAGCAGTAAAGTTATTAGGCTCTTTTGAGAAGGGTTGAGGCACCTTGTGTGAGCACTAACAACTGAGCAGAAACACAATACCAGAGAGAGGCATATTAAAGAAGACACACTTGAAAAGGTAGAAGCATGTTATAGGAAAAGAAAGGTTCAACAGCTTGAATTGCCTAGCTGCATGGAGAACTAAGGCTTGTGTAATACATTTCAAGGATGGACTGCCTTGCAAATACTTCAGTCTCATGTACATACAGCTTCATATGGTATGCATCCCATAAACTTCCATCCAAGCCACCTTCTGACAGTGTGTTTGTGCCAATGGTTGTATTTACTTGGAGAGAGGCTTCAGTCTTCTTTACCAAGTATTTCTTGTTTGAGTATTGTTTTTGTTTGTTTGTTTGAATGCTCATTTTGAAGCTTATATACAAGGCCCACTCTGGTTCATTCTACTACCTTATTGTCATAACCATGTTAGATAAGAGGAACTAAGACAAGAGGGTACACATGAATTGTCCAAGACAATCCCAGTGTGGTCTGATGGTGAAACACTCCTCTTACTAGGTTAGTGCAAGGAATTACAGTTGGGGACCATGGATTTTAAAACATTACAACTAGTTTCAAATATATCTTTATTAATCAAAATAGAAACCATAACAATTAGTACACTTTGCCAATAAGAAAAAAAGATTATTTATTCCTATACCACAAGATTCTGTGCTTCAGCATTCAAGGAACTCTTGGAAAATATTTTCTACATCCTATTGAAACAAGAATTTTCCCTGCAAAGGCCGTTGAGATGCTTAAAGACATAGTAGTCTCTTGATTAGAAACAAAAATTGTGGGTGACACAAAATTTGTGACTCTATTCATTCTGCTTTTTGAAGCACTCATTTTGGAGCTAGGCATTATCATGAAGAAATCCTTTCTGCTGACCAGAGCCAGCAGCAGTCATATCAATGCTGGGTTCATCCCATAGATTTTTTTTTTTTTGAGCACACATCTTAGCTGTAATGGTTTCACCAGGATTCAGGAAACAGTAGTAGATCAGATGGGCAGTATCTGTGACCTTTGTGTGTGAGTGCAAATTTGGTTTAGGAAAGTACTTTGTCACTCCTCCATTCAGCCACTGAGTTAAAACAAGATGAAAACATTCAAAATGAGCTTTTTTGTTTATTTTGTTCTAAATGTTCAACTCATAAAGCACTTATTTAATCAAGTTGTTTACCTTTCAACCTGCTTTAGATGTTAAATAACCTTTGTCAGTCCACATTGAGTTCCTTGATAACTTCAGTAGTTGTAAAAGGATCAGCTTTGACGGTTGCTCTCAGTCAGTTATTGTCAGCTTCACATGGTGAACCTCTATACCTCTCTTCTTCAAGGCTTCCTCTTTGATACAAAACCTCTTAAGCCCCCACTGCCATATACAATCGTAAAGAGTCTGTGAACTAAATATGTTGCTGATGTTGCAGGTTATTTATACTACTTTACTACCCATTTTGAACTCAAATTGGAACATGAACTTGAATTTGCTTTCTGTCTAATATCATTTCCATAGCACAAAATTATTGTAAACAGTAAGTAATGAGTCTTTAGCAAAAAAGAAACAATAAAGCAAGAAATGCTCATTAAAACCATGTATAATATAACCAATTTATTTAAGATTACAGTCTAATATCAAATGGCAAATTTTAATAATGCAAAAAAACCATAATTACTTTTGCATTTACCAAGTATAAATCATAGAAACAGGCAGAACAACAAAGAGTCAGACTCTGCATAAGGAGAGACAATTCTTTACAGTCAGCAGGATGTTTCATAACCCTTCTGTGAGGCACAAGCCAATTATCAAATAAAGGACTGGACTGAGATTACAAATGTATGCCAGTATGTGCGAAAAACTATCATTGAAATGGCTCTAGTTTTGGCATGAGCTCATAGAGAGGATTTTATTGCACAACTGTGCTGTGAATAGGACTGGGGAGACACATTCTTGGCCTTGTGCAGACCTCCAGTTGTTATTGTTCTAACCTCCACTACCTTTGTTAGTTTTAACTGTCAACTTGACATGCCCTAGAATCATCTGAAAAGAGAATCTCAATTAATGAAAAGCTTTGATCAGATTGTCCTGTCTATGGGAGATTGTCTTGGCCATTAGTTGATATACGAGAAGCCAGGCCAAGGTATGTGGCACCATTCCCTAGGCAGTTGGTCCTGAAGACAGTGGCTAAGCATGAGCAGATTGGCCAAGCAGCAAGCAGCGCTGCCTTTGGTTTCAGCCGCACTTATTAGACTGTGAAGTGAGTTCCTTGGTTATGGACAAGCATGTTTATCTTGGAGTTCCTAACTTAGTATCTTCTAATCATGGGCGGTGACCTGAAATGATAAACTAAATGAAGTGTCTTTAACAACCAGCACCAATAACATTCTCTGTAGTGGAAATATTGAAACATTCCATGACGAGTTTGCATCAAATTTAATCTTTTATTTTCATTACTAATACTTGTTGAGAGAATTAAGATGCAGATGCAGTAAGGTCAAAGCAAATGCATTGAGGACTAGAAGATACAAACAATGTCTCTTTAGATGCCAAAGATCCTACTAAGTAGAGCTGATTTAAACCTCATATGTCTGTTGACTGGCCCTCTTCATGCCATAATAGGTAACCCCAATCTTAGTTTATATGAGTACTCCCCCTTGTTTTGGGGGAGGGCAAAAACATAACCATATTTGGAATATTGGTCAATGCCCTTGACCCATATGTCTCTTGGATCACATACAGATCTTGCTTTGTGTGCTGAGTGTCTCAAGATGTGATGGAGATGAAAGCCTTGGAGGCAATCAAGTTGACGAGACCTACAGCATCAACTAACCTTGACCATGAGGCTCAAAGAGACTAGGCCACAAACCAGGAAGCATACAGTGGTTGAATCTACTCCCCTACACATTTGTAACTCCCTCTGCATGAACATGCTTTCTGAGCCCACTGTCTCATTCTGACTTTATTAAAAAGGATAATAAACAATGTACTTCACTTTGATGGACTCACGAATGTTCAAGTAGATTATCTATGCTTTAAAACTGTTATTCTCCCTAAACCAAGACTATGAGCATTGTATGCGGAACAGTTGGCAAACATTAAAAGTGTCATTCCTGGAGGAATATTCTCAATATGATTGGGACATGTACTGGCTTTCTAGGATCAGGCACTGTGAATAAAAGCTTTGCTCTTTATGTAGGTGGACATTCTACATGTGGACACACTATGTCCTTGAGACACACTCATGGAAGATTAGGTACACACTTGACAAGTTCTAAATTTTATTCCATTTTAGTAATACTTTCTGAACTTGAACTTTGCTCTCCACTGGAAGAATTATTTTACATTTGAATGTTGCTATTTTAGAATAATACATGTATGATCTTAAGTTCCTATTTCATTGTTCTTAACTTTGTCTGTGTGTGTGTGTGTGTGTGTGTGTGTGTGTGTGTGTGTGTATGAGTGAGATAGACTACAGACACAGGAAGAGAGAGAGACACACAATGTGGAGGGAGGTGGGGAGGGAGGGGGGAGGGAGGGAAGGACGGAGGGAGGGAGAGAAAGGAGAGAGAGAGAGAGAGAGAGAGAGAGAGAGAGAGAGAGAGAGAGAGAGAGAGAGAACCTCAGGTGTCATTCATGAGAATACCACCTACCTCCTTTGGTACAGGGTCTCTCATTGCTCTGGAGATCATCAATTAAAATAGATTGGTTGGCAAGTGAGTGAACCCTAGATTTCTTCCAGTCTTTGCCTCCCCAACTCTGGGATTAAACACATGGTCTACTATGCCCAGCATTTTTCCATGAGTTACAGCCATAGAACATTTTTGCTTTTGCAGAAGGTCCTATACTGATTGAGCCATTCCTACTGTCCAGGACATTTTTGTAGACTTCGTCTTCTTACCTGAAAGAAAACATTTCTTAAGACAGAATTATTATATTTTCCAATCCTTATTAAGACTGTTTTGTTAAAACTATGTCTTAAAGTCTGCAACAGAGAACATCATGATTGAATAATGAATAACAATTGAACAATAATATAACAGATAGGTTTTTTCTTATTCTCTTACAAAAGAATACATGGAATTATTTTGAAAATTAGCAACTAGAAACCATCCTAGTATGTGTCTTCTAACAATTCAGAGCTCTAAAATACTGAGGCATCTCATGACAACAGCCAACTCTAGCTCAGTACGTGAGACCATGAGGCAGATGGACTCTTTAGTATGATATAGACACAGTAGCTCTCTGTGGTCTCTTGGAAAAGTGTCCATTGCCACTTGTCATTTTCCACTGTGTTCTGCTGGTTTTGTTTTTTAGCTTAGGATATTTATTATATAACTTTATATAAAGCAAGTCCTTTTTTCTCTTTTAAACATATTTTTCTCTTGTGGATTTGTTCTCTCTTCTTGTTGACATTCAGGATCATAAAACTACATATAAATGAGAAACCAAGTGATTTCAGCATTTGTAAACATTAGAGAATCTGTTTGTAAATTAATAAACGAGTATTAAGATGATACTTTCTATATGTACATATACAAAAAAATCTGTTGGCAATGTGATCGTTTTAATTGTACAGGTTTTTCTTCTATATTTTAAACATTGGATTTCTTCAATGATAAAAATTTATTTTTACATTATGTTCCAGTTATTCATTTAAGTAAATTAATTTCTTATATTTTTGGTTGTGGGCCTAGCATCTAATACTTGACTCATCTCTCCAACCCTTAAATTGACTTTTTTATCCTGTGACATTACTGAAATTATTAATTTTAATATTTTTGATATTCATTAATATTCTTTGTGAAAAACATACTTTTCTTTCCTATCTCTACACTATTTCCTGATAATGCTATTGGATAGAACCTCTATTATTATACTTAGGAAAATGTTAAACTCACCATCATTGTCTGTTTCTAGCCTTATGCTCTTTAGTGTGATGTAGACACCATTGTTCTCTGTGGTGTCCTGGAAAACACTGTCCATATTGTCACTAATAATGTTATTAATAATATTCTACACAGGGACATACGGAATAGGACACAGACAGCTTATCCATTCGGTACCCTTTAATAAATGTAGAAGTTGATTTATTATGATTTACTCTCATGAGTGGGTCTTAAAAAATTTTTCTTTTCAGAACTATGTGATTTTCTCCTTGATTCTAATACTATAGAATAATTCATATTTTACAATCAATCATAATTATTAATAAATAATTACTTATAATAATAAGATTTTTATAGTGATAAAACTCTAATTTTTGATCATGACATTTTATGTTTATGTTATACAGTTCAGCATTTTCTAACATTTTATTATTATGAGGTATTATGATTTTTAATATATCATAAATACTTTAATATAATGTAGGTAAGTCATTTTATTTTAAACAGTTTAAGATTATTTCTTCACATATTATAAAAATTATTAATACAATGTTATATGAACACAAAAAAGTGTTTACAGAACTTTTTTTTGGCTATGGATTCAGTTTCATCCATAAACGTAATTCTTAGACTTTCTATTTTCTCTTCATAAATTGTAGGTAAAAATAGTTTTAGGTGAATATTTGATTTCATCTATTATTTGATCTATCAAATATAAAGTTGTTTATAAATGCTGTTATCTTTTCTTGGCTCTCATTTCTTTCTACATCTTGCATTGGAAATATGTATCTTCCTCACCCTTATGCCCACTCCAGACTTGCATAATCTGTCAATCTCATTATTCTGTTTAAAGTGCTCAATTTTGGCTGTGTTAATTTTGATTGCTTGTTGGGCAAGTGGACCGTGCTACCAGACAGACAGACTGATAAGGTTGAAGCAGGTTCAAAAACCCCTGAGAATCTCATAAGTAAGAATGGCAGACATTGGAACCAGCTCCCTCCAAGGCTCTACCTGTCCGATAACATGTAACCATGCCGCTCCACTGAGAGGACCATGACAACAGGTCATGTAGCATAAAAGCATAGAGTTCTCCATGCTGATGAGGTATCTAAATAAGCCTCAGATGTTTAACCAATGAACTTCTCTTCCTGAGCATCCCTTCTTGCAAAAGTTATTTAATCCCTGGTTCACCCTAGGTAAGACATAAACATTCACATCCAACATAAAACAGTTGGGACAAGCACGGACTGCTTCCTTCATCAAGGACTTCTGCAGAAGAGACCTTCATTTTAAAGAGTCATGCCTAAATCTCACAGAGGAGGCCTTCTGTCTTCCATTCCCTCCATATTATCTGTACTCACTCAAAACCAGACTGGATTCCACCTTGGTGCATAGGTTAAGGGTGAAACTGAAGACCGTGCTTCTCGGCTCCTCACGGTCTCCAGTTGTGTCTGGGTGCACAAGAGATTGAGAACCATGGCATTTGTCCCAGGCATGGGCTGGGACACTTATCTTGTACTGAGTTTTGCCTTCCCTGAGCAGCATGACAGCAGAGCTCAGGAAACCCAGCAGCAAGACAGACATGCAGCCTGGCAATTGCTTACTTTTATTGCTTCTTACTGTATTATTAATTTATTTTATCTGATTATTTTTATTAAGTTTTCTCTCTCTCCATGGTTTTCTAGTGTACAACCCTAGATAATTAATTTTAAACATACTTTCTTTTTAAAAATATGCATTTTAACTATGAGTATAGCTCAAGGAACTGAGTATTCTACACTATAAAATTTCGGGATAGGAGGTAGAGACTAGGGAATCAGATGGAAGTTCATAGGCTAGCAGATATAACTATGAGAACCCTTTCTTCAAGAAGGTGCAAGGTAAAAAGCAACTCCAAAAAACTGTCCACTGATTTCCACAAGTATATGCTGGCAAATATGCACCAGCCCCCTGAAACATACATGTACAAAATAATAAGTAATAATAATATAAAGCAAAACTTAATGAACTAAAAAAATACTTTAAATAAAAAGTCCATGTTTTTTTATTTGTGAGTATATATGTATATATGTTTATGTGCACATGTATGTGAGTATGCACAAATACCTGTGTACGTGTACATGTATATATGTGCATACACTTATCTATGTGTGTGCACATGTTTATGTGAGTGTGGATAGGTATGTGTTTGTAGGGCAATATTAGAAACAGTGATTGTAGTACTGTGTAAAATCACACATTTTATATATTATAACAAACTGTAATTATAATTAAAACCAGCCTGAAGGAAACACTTGTCTTTTTATTTTACTAATAGAAAATAATTTTACAAACTCCTTGCCAAATGAAGAAGCAATGCAAATTGTGAAGAACTAAAATATATAGAGGCAGAATAATTTTATAGAGATGTTTTAGACACTTAATAATATTTTTCATTTCCATGGTATTTATAAATGTGTGAGTGTTGACTCTAAACAGTTATGTTTTTCCTTTGATGAGAGTCCATAAGATTATGTACATTTTGGACTAAAGTATCTATGACAGCATTTAAGTAACTTTCTAGCTTCTAGTAATCAAGAAAAGAATAGAATTTGAAGCAGTTTAACTGTTGCTCAATGGCTCAAAGAAGAGCACAGTTTGGGGGAGGAGAGAGCAGACCAATCTGGGCACTGTTGTTTTAAGTCCTTCAAATTGAAAAACGAAATTGCCAAGGGAAAAAACTAAACGTTCAACCTAAATCGCTGATGGTTTGTGTGATTAGGGTTTGAGAGTGTGGCATTGTGACAATGGGTGTCTATTGAAAAGGAATAGCAAACCTTTAAAGTTCAAACTCCATTAAAGCTGATGTATACATACTTGTGCATACACACTTGCATACAATATGCATGTGTATATACACATATGTGCATATTCCATATCCACTAACTTTAAAAACAGTATTCACTATTGGAGAAATGAAACACAGATTCTCTAGGAGAACTGATTCCTTTAGGTCTTAGTCATATCCTATAAACTGCTTCCCTGAAGGAGTGTGAGGATGGGGAAAAGACACCGCTTCTATTGTCTGTTAGGCTCAACTGAGACAACAGCTGTGCTCCAGAATAACTAAGGAAGTGGCTGTTTTGCATGGGAATGCATCAAGGGACCCACACTAAGACAGGACAGATAGCTCTAATCAGTGATGTTGAAAAGTTACCATTCTCTTCACTTTTCCAATGTGAGTGTGACTTTGAGACCCCAAGTTCTCCCTGCATTCTTACTCATATTATGAATTAAGCAGACAGGTTCTGCGACTAGCTGGGGTAACTATGGCCTTTAGAGTTCTTGTAGGGGTGAGTGGATGCTTCTTTTCTGCCAATTTTTAGACTTCATTTTTGTTATATATAGAAGGGAATATCAGAGCCAGATTCTAAAAACATTGTTAGCAACATAGGTGTCTATGAATAATGTACTCCTGGGCATTCCAAATGGAAATGAAGTGATACTTCATGATATGTTAAGCTGTCAAACTGAGATCTCAGAATTTTTGTTTCCATTCCTGATACAGCTAGTCACTCATTTTAAAAAGTCTAACTTTAGTTACTACATTATTAAAATGTCTCTAATTAAAATTGCTCACTGAGAAATATCTTCCATTGCTTCAACATTTTGGTGACAAAGTCGAAATCTCTAATTTCCTCAAACAAAGCTATGTATATCTCAAGGAGGTAAAATGCATACACATATACGTGTAACAATAACAAAGCATCTGCTTGCCTAGATACTAACACTTGTTGTTACATACTCATTTGGAGAGTGACAGGCAGGAAGAAGTGGGGAGAAAAGGACCATTTGTAGCCATCTGCTTCCCAAGTATTATTCACACCTATGCATACCTCTGACAGCTTTCTGTGTTACTCATAGTATGATACATCCCTGACAGTAGAGCTTTTCTGATGTAGCCAATGGGCACTTCCCTTGCCCAGACAAGGGAAATGACCCAAGGCTCGGTTACCCATAATATAGCTTCTATTGGGAAGCTTTCACCTATTCCTGAAAGAAGACCACTCAGACCACTCTGTAAAGAGAGGGTGAGATGTGAGATAACCAAGAAAAACTGCAAGTAACATTACTAAGCTGTAATAGAATTAGCCTTCTGCAACAATAAAACTACAAGTTAGTCATGTAAATGTGTGAGCAAAGGAAGTCTATGCTGCTTAACCTAGTGTTCATGATTATCTCCCAAGTATTTGCTCAGCATGTAAGATGATCTGTGAATTAACCAAGACTAGTAGAAATTACCTCAGTCTTTGTCCAGTTTCTGCCACAAGATCTATAAACATTCTCTACAACATAACTCTGTAGGGTTTTCCCTCTTCAGGGATCTTCCCCCATTTAGAATCTAATCTGACCTTCTTAGCTCCATCCTCTAGAGCTTTGCTGGCTGTCCAAGGTTCTGCTTTCTTTTTGTGTCCATTACATCTTTCTACTTTCTCACTATAACAAACCCCTTTAAAAACTCATCCTTCCTGTTTTCCAGGAACTTCATTTTTCAAAGCCCTAAGAGCAGGCATGTCCCTCATAATTCATCCAACACTCCCCTTCTCTAATCCCTTCACCATCAAATTTCACACTACTTCACACGTACTCAGTACCTGTGTTCCATGGCAACACATTTTCTTCTCAGCATTACTTCACAGAATTTTCACAGGCCACAGAATGCTAGACCTACCTTTTGTATTACTCATATGACTACCTGCCCCCTCATCTCATAGCTCTCTGTCCTTTTCTCCAAGGCATCTATCGCATTGTCCTAATTCTCCTCTTCTTCACCATCATCTCACCATCTCACTCATTTCATCTCCAAATCTCATCCTCTTTACCCCAGGCTCTACTCACATTCCCCTGGCCTAACCATGGAGATAATCATGCACAGTATTTGTGTTCAGCTCATCCACTTAAAGGACTATTCACACTTTGAAAATCCCTGCTGTCCATTTCTGACTTCTGATTTGGTAGGTGTTGACTTCTGCTCATCTATGGGCCCTAGCCAGTGTGGCTACTCTTTGATCTTGCAGGTGTTGCTAGTCTCAGCACTTGCTGGTGTATGCTAGGTTAAGCAGCCTATGCTTACACTTTAACCTAGTCATTAAGATGTGAAGTCCCTCAATCTGTAGATGCTCCTCTTAACTCAGTCAGCATTATCCGCTTATGAGACCCTATCCATGACTCCAGCTTTCATTAGAACCAATGCAAGTTACTCAACAATTCTTACACCTCCACACAAGCCTACCTCAGAAATCTAGACCAATATATTTGATTGTCTACTAGACATTTATTGTTTGATGTCCCAGTAATTCTTCATCCTTAGAATGTGTGAACATCTTGTACAAAGTCAGCCCACCATATATACAACTTTACTGAATAAATAATAGCAAAAACCATCTCTCTTCTGGTATGTCATCAACCTGCTATTAATCCTCCCAGCAACCTTTCACTTTATTTTTTATATATCCTGCCAGGATACTACCTGTCTCTCAAACACATCCTATTCACAGTTACTACGTTCAGTCTAGTGTGATCTCTTTACACCTCTTACTGGGCAGCTACAGTGAAATAGCCTCCTGTCTCCTTGTTTACCCAAGTGATCTTTTTTTTTATTTTCAAAATAAGTCGTATTGTGATCCTCAAGTATTTGAAACAATGAGTTCCCAGTTTGCTGAACAGAGAGAGCAAAGCCCTTTTCTCTGGAAGTCATTGAAATTGTATTTTACCTCTCCTCAATGTCACAAACTTCTTTAGCCTCCTTGACACCTTCTTGCTCTCTGGAGCAGATTACACTGTGGGAGTTTGGCAAGTCTAAGTCAAAAGAATTTGACATAGGTTGATCAGTAAGCAAACAGAAGAGTCAGAAACCTAAATTCTTTCCATAAAATATGGAAATTCTGCTGGTAGAAATCTGCACAAGAAAGAGACCCTTTAAAAGCCAAGAATAATTATTTTAATTTCCAGGTTTAGCAAATTGTTTTTGTTTTCCTGTAGCTGGTAAACATGATCCTTTCACCCATTCACAATATAGCAGTTAGTAGTCAGCAAAAATAAAATAAAGATCTCTTCCTTTTTTCTTTCAGAAAAGTGACAACAAATATTAAATAGCATTTAGTTTTTAACTGTTTCAATAGCTCATTAGAGGTCCCTAGACCAACTTCTATGGAATGTTAGAAGTTTGTTAGAAACTTTTACCAAAAGCACTAAACCATTTCTCAGAATGATTTGGTCTTCCTAGTACTGAAGAGAATCATTTTGGAACATATTTTCACAGATCACCTTAATTCAACTTGAACTAAATTCATTTATGAGAGCTGCTGGGCTGAGCATCAGTATCTATGCCGTGAATTTGCCTACAATGGATATTATTCAAGTTGCATGGATCATTGAGCAGAAAAGAACACTCTTGCCCTTCCATGTCCTTCTCCATAATCAAAGAAACTTGCAACTTGTTATGTGTTTCCATATGGAAAACTTCAAAAATGGTCCTTGCCTGGGAAGGTGCTGTACAAAATGATCTGCTGAGTCCATTGGGGCCTGTGTTTTTCTGTTGAGAGATATGAAGGACATGCCTCATTAAAAGAAGCAAAAGCAGAGAAGTTGCAACATTGGAACAAACTTCCCATGTCCAACACATACCTGCTAAACCAAAACTCAAATATACTGATTTTAGGTTAGCCTCCAAATTTAGCTTTGTGGGTTTTCTTTACCTCAAATGCACATTATACGTCCTTTATAAATGAAATGCCCCTTGGACCTGTGTCCTGTGGTCCTTTCTTAGGCCACAGAGTTTTCCACTGCTTTCATAATTGGCTATGCAGTACTGGCTGCCCAAGCACAGCCCTTGGTTAGCTTTCAATCTTAGACTACCAACTGAATAAAGCATTTAGATGGCCCAAAAGGCACTTCAAATCCAGTCGGTTAAAATATGCCTGGTAAATTTTCACCCTTCATCTGCACTTTCTAGTTTCCTCATGCCCAAAGATGGCACTAATTATTTATTAACATGAGTATATTGTCTACTGCCACAATAATGATGACATACAATGTCACCCCCAAACCCATTGACTTCTACTGGTGTGTAGTCTCACACTATACATCTAAATGTTGACTACCAGTAGGCTTCTTTTGTAGGAAGTGTGGCTGAACATCTCTGTTTCATGTTTCATATGAATTATCATGGCTAGAATTATGGGATTGTTCCAGATCAGCCTTCTGATATATATTCTGGGATGAAAAGAAAATGACTATTGTGATTTTTTTCAGACACCACAATAGATAAAATTTTTGGACAAAAGCTCAAAACTGCAAAAGCATTTATTCATGTTGTTCCAAAATTATTCTACTTGTAAAAGTGAACCACCTGGCAAAATTCAGTGGCAATTGTAATGGAATAGTTTTCTAGAAATAATTCAACCTGTTACATTTGATCAGTTTTAATGTGACAACTGGTCTTGGTTGTCAACTTGACTAGGTTAACAGATACAGAAGACTGGTAGAGCACATCTGTGTGTCTACACAGATACTAACAGAGAGCATTAGTGTGTCAGATAGTGACTAGAGGTAGAATCATCTAACGGGTTGGCAGCCTGTATTAGAGAAACTTAGATGATGGCAGGTTACAAATACATGCAAAGTCCCTTTCTTTATGGATGAGTGTATGTGTCAGCTACCATTGTCTGGTGACTGCAGCTTCTTCTTCAGACTTTCAGAACAGACTCAACAACATTGATTCTC
Organism: Grammomys surdaster; assembly: GCF_004785775.1. NCBI lineage: Eukaryota > Metazoa > Chordata > Mammalia > Rodentia > Muridae > Grammomys > Grammomys surdaster. The sequence continues at coordinate 2,293,400 of NW_021604607.1, read as the reverse complement.
CTGAGGGCATCCATGTACTAGATTGGACTGCTTAAACTGAGCAGCTTCAAGATTCTCTGTCTTCCCATTGTGTGGACATCCATTGCCTCTATTATGTAAGCCAATCCCAAACATTGTCTGTCTTTCTATCATCTATCTATAATCATCTATCATTTATCTATCCCCTGTCTACTAATTATCTATCTATCTATCTATCTATCCATTCATTTATCATCTGTCTCCCTCTAGAGAATCCTAACACAAATATTAACTATTTCTTTACTTTTATCTATATGATACCACCACTTTCAACACTAGAGTATTTAGCACATCACTAAGACCTGATGGTTGAACTTTCAGTAAATCTCTATAATCGCACAGACCTCACTCTCAACCTTCTCCTGAGGTCTACAGTAGTTGTGACATGTATCTTTGGATATAGGTCAGCTACCCAGTCATTCTATATATTGAAGCTTTAGTATCCATTTTCACAATGTTTTAATTTTTTTGCCTTTAACAAGTATATACATACGGGTCTGGAGATGTAACAATAACCAAAAAATCTGGGAGCTCAATGGAGTTACTGGGAAAAATTAACTTACATAATATATCAGACAGTAGCAAATAGGACTTTGGAGAGAAGCCAGGAGAAAACCTTAGAGAGGAAGATTGATCTTACAAATGGAGTGAACACAGGAGGTCTTCTTGAGAAGCTGGCATTTCATCAAAGGTCAAAAGAAAGTGAGGAGTGGGGACCTGGGGACATCACTGACATAGCGTGAATGCATAGGTGACAGGGTGGCTGAAGCACAATGTGTAAGTAAGAAAGTTCACATGATGAGATTAGAAAGATTTCTGGATCACAAAAGTGCAAAACCTGAATTGGCTTTTGGTTCAGTACTACGGCATAAGGAGCAGTAAAAAGTAAATTTTAATTTGAATTATAAGATAACTGACCTATATTTCTCTACTTTTTAAACAAATTGTTTGCCTTCACATTTTTTGATAATGCCATTGAGAACAACCCTGGAGGTCTATATTGCTCAATTTTAGACAAACTTAGAATGTTTGAAACCCTTGGTCTAGAGAACCAATTTCCCACTTCCCAGCTGGCTGTTGACTTGCCAATTCTTCTCCTGGCTTTTGTTTTTCTATTACACACCACTTTTCTGAAAAAACATCCTTGATATTCAAAAGACTTGTTAAGCTTCTTCCAGAGTGGTACCCAAGTATCCCTTACATACTACATAGAAGATTTAAATCTTATATTTTAAAAAATATATTTACTTATTATTTTGGTAGGTGTTTTGTCCTGTATACAACATGAATCTGTGTACCATATGTGCACTGGCTGGTCAAAGAGGCAAAAAGAGGTTGCTGGAGCCTGAGGGACTAGAGTTTCAAATAGTTGTAATTGCTGGGAATGGAATGTGGGTCCTCTAGAAGTGTAGCCAGTACTCTTAACTGCTGAGCCATGCAGGAGACATGAATCTTAGCCAGAGGTTAAACAGCTACTTGATCATCTGAATTCTTCATTTCTTACTAGGTGGAGAATTTCTTACTACTCTGTGTGTGTGTGTGTGTGTGTGTGTGTGTGTGTGTGTGTTTGTGCATGGGTGTGTACATGTGTGTGTACATATATATGTACATATACATTCTATATTTAGCAATACATACCACACAGTGGGTGAAATAGTTGACAGATGGTATATAAATAAATAGATTATAGATAGATGATAAATAGATAGATAATAGATGTACAAAAATATAATGAGAATCTTGTTTTAAACTCAGTATTAAATGATTATAAAGATTAATATAATTGTTGATAACATTAATAAAAAGTTCACAGAGATCTAGCATTCAAACAGTTCAGACTTAGGATTTAGTAATGATTTATCATTTGAAAAATACATTGATCCTATTTTCCTAACATCCTCTTTGGATTTTGTACTTGCTCTGTCTCTTATAATACCATTTTGTTGGAAAATCCACAGTGAGTTTTGGAGAATGTTTAAGAGTTATGATTCTCATTGAAAGCTTCATTTTAAAAAGTGAATTATTTAAAATTAAAGGTTAAGAATGGAAAGAATTTTCTAATTAATAGTGGAGTATCACACATTGCCTACCCTTTAAACAATGGCAAATATTAGAGAGCAAAGCCATCACTTTTTTCCATCTTGAGTGTTGAATAAGTGTGTAAGTGTATGTGGTGACTACAGACATGTGTGAATACATATGCCATGCATGAGTATGCACAAACCAGAGAAATACACGAACCATCCTCTAATAACTTCTCTGTATTTTTGAGACAGGGTCTCTCACTGAACCTGAAGCTCACCAAGATCACTGTTTGGTTGCTAGCAACCTCCCAGTGTCGCGTCGTCAGTTCATGGTTACAGGTAGTAAGCTTTCATGTGGCTTGGAGGATTTGAACTTAGGTCTTCTTGCTTATATGGTCAGCACTCTTATGAGCCATCTCTCCAACCGAAGACCTTCTTACCCTCTTTACATATAGATAAAATAATTCAATCCTTATCATTTTTCCTGCTTTGTGTTTTATATAGAATTCATGTACTCTCCTTCCTCTGAATTTGATACTTGCATAGTGAACTAACTTTATAGCTGAATAAATGAAAAAGCCCAGTGAACTAGTATTTTAAAAGAGAAGAAATAAATAAAATGAAGCTGAGATTCAAACAGGATTCTAACTCTTGCAGATTGTCACGTAAGAGAGACTATTTAACAAGGCTGCCAATTCAGCTCGCCCATCTACTTAATGGGTTAATGGAAATTCAGTTTAAATAAATTGATCTGGGAGCTGGGAACCAATCTGATTTGCAAATTTGTAATTTGTTCTTAGTACCTGCACCTTCTCACCTACCTGGTGGGATTTGAGTATTTGAAAATGGTATGACGTTGATTAAAAGCACAGGGTATGACGGCGATTAAAAGCACGGACATGTGCCTGCTTCCTTGGCTCTGAATGTCACTCACTTGAGACCTTGCATTGGTTACTTTACATTTTAGCCTCAAATCCCTTGCCTATAGAATAAAGATAATAATACAGTTAACCCATAGGGATTTGTGAAGATTAAATCAGTTAATATCTTCAAATGACCTCAAATAGGCCTAGACTCTCAGTAAACACCTATGCAGATTGAATATCAACTACTCTAGTCCTCTGCTGGTAAGTATGAAGAACTCATGCCTAACATGCAGGAAATTCATAACTTTCTTTTTTATTTTATATTTAGATGAAGAAAAACTCACCACGTAGTTTTACAAAAGGAGTTTAAGGTTTAGAAAATAAATCAGAATTTGAGCACTAACACTGAGGTTAGATAGATGTCCTTTTCAAAGTACACTGACACTGACTTGTGTTATCTAAATTGTAAAAAGATTTATAAATGTATTTTATGTATTTTAAAGCCAAAGAGATGTTTAAAATGGATATCACTGGACAAATATTTTAGGACTACAAATAAAAATGTAAACAAACAAATAAAATTCAGTTGAAAAGACTAGGAATCTCCTATAGGTTAGAAGAAGAAAAAAATGAAAAAGAAGGGGGAGGAAGATGAGGGGAGGTGGAAGCAAGGAAAGGATAGAGGGAGGGAGAGAGGGAGGTAAGGAGTGAGAGAGGGAGAAAGGAAGCAAGGAGGGAGGGGGACGGAGGGAGGAAGGAAGAAAAAAAGCAAGGAAGAAAGGAAAGAAAGGAAGACCAGAATTTTTAAAAAGAGAGAAAAAAATTCCAAGATCTCAGGAGGTAATTTAGGCTGCATTTTCTCAGGAGCAGAAAGTTCTTAATAAAGTTGCCCAGACAACAGCAGTTCAGTCCCCGGGCAAGTGCCCCTTTGATTTCTCACCATCCTGCACCAGTTCACTCCGAGCCCATAAACAACTTGAAGGCCATTCAGGGCCTTTTGCAATTACAGGTGGGTTCTGTTAGTAGACCCAGGTGACTACTAATGGAAGGCTCAACACATTGAATTCAGCTGATTCAAGGTGTGGGTAGGATTTGGGTCATGATGTGGCAACTGGTACATATGAGGAACCTCAAGGACTCAGAAGCAGAGTCAGCTACAACCAGTCCTCCCACTCACAAGGAGGCAGGACAAACAATATTCGGAAGGACATAAGGTTTGCTCTGGTCCTATTCACTCCTTCCTCAAATTTTTTTTGATGTTTCCTTTTCTTCTTCCATATGAACATGTTATGTTTTTTAATGAGGACTCAGTTAATAACATCTAGTATATAGATGTATCTGTTGGAAAAACACAGGGCATTTTTGAATCCAGAGGATTCAGATACTGTAAGTTTTCTTTGTGGCATTTTATCAACATTTAAAGTCAGTTGTTGGTTCCCTCCCTGAATGTGTCCCTTCTCTTCAAGCCTGGCAGTTTCTAGAAAACAGACTGCATTTATTTCTCATTCAAATATATCCTGTGTACTTCATGTCTTGGATGAAAGTGGTGTCTCCAAAGTGAATGGATAAATTGCCATCTAAGAAAGCAATGCCAGTTCAAAACTATAGACATTTATTCCAATGCTATGACTTAGTTTGAAAAACAAAATCTTCTCTTAATTATATAGGAAATAATTTGACAAATCCTTTCAGTTAGTTAAATAAAAGACAATCATGAAGAAAAAACTTAAAATATATGAACAATCATGTTTCAGACCTAGAAAATAAGAATTCTGCTTTGAGAAAGTTAGTGATATGTGGCTATAACTTTCAGTGGATCCTTAGCCCATGCAGATCATGTTGGAATAAAAACAGATAAATAGCTAGATAGGCATAAGTAATGAAAAATATACATTAGGTCATTAATAGTAGATAATATACAGCATTAAAATATTTGCCACATAATGTTTAATGATATTCTGTGTGTATATCACAGAATGAAAGTCTCTAGTCTCATCATGAATTATCCCCTAACTTAGCTGCTGAAAACTCCTGATATTTCAGTGTCTTCATAAAAATCTAGGGAAGCCTATCTAGATAATTCCAGTTCAATGCCTTTCAAGATTTTGGTTATAGCATTTTGGTCACCTGAAAATAACTGGAGTGGACCCACAGCACTCACTATATAATGTATAGTCACATGACTGCCCTGTAGCTAAAACCATGGAAGTATCACCATAACCATAATGTAGTATAGCTCTATCACCTGAGAATCTTCCCTCATGTCCTTCAGAATGCAGTTCCCTCCCTGACTCTAGCCACTAGCAATAACTGGCTTGTCCTCTATATTTTGCCTATAAGTTTGCACATATACTTCTTGTCAGGCTTCTTCATTTAGCATACTATTTTCCTGAGATTCACCCATGGTGCTACACATTCCTGTAGCATGATTCTTTTTATTCCATTTTTGTTGTTTTATTTCAAAGTAGCATCTCATTGTGGGAATGCAGAGCACAGTTTCAATTACTCACCAGTTGATGGACTTTTTGAGATGTCCTACCATGTTTATAACCAAAGTTGCTATTCCACAGTCACATTTTGACTGTTGTCTGAATGTATAAAGTCTGTATGTGTACACATAAAAGGATAGATTTGTTACATTTATGGTGAATGTAAATTGGACTTGGTAAACAATGTTCTGTTTCTGGAGTCTCTGGTAACATTTGACATTATTGCTAATAATTTGTTAGAGAGATTCAGCTTTCTGCCTCTTTGCCAGACATTCATTTTGTCATATGTTTTGTTCTTTTGCCTTAATCATTCCAGTAAGTATAAAAGTTTTCTTAAAAATCTGCATAACTTTAGGTTCACTTATTTTATGTACTTCTTTCTTGGTCCAGTTTAATTTTGATTACTCTATATTGAATTACTTGTCTTAGTGAGGGGCAGAAAGCAAAAAAATACTTCAAGGCTTATCCTGTCATCTGTCTGAAATGAAGATTATTAATGGTAGTGATGGAATGGCCTTAGTGTAGTGTAGACGAAGGAGTTGCTGTTCTGTATAGGTACAGATGCTGAATAATTCTGAAAAAACTCAATAGTTTAAATGCAAACGCTTTGATCTCAGGGAACATTCTAGTGAGTGGCAAGGGGTATCAAATGTACATATACAAACACAGACACAGGCAGACACAGACACACACAGACACACACACACACAGCCCCTGGAAATAGCATAATAGAAAATGTTTTTAAATGATACAATATTGTTGTTTGATTGTAAAACGTGCGCATCCTCAGTTTATATTTTTCTTTTCTTTTTTAATTAGATATATTTACATTTCAAATGCTATCCCCTTTCTCAGTTTCCCCCTTCCCAGAATTCCCCTTTCCCATTCCCCCTCCCCCTGCTTATATGAGGGTGTTACCCCACCCACCTACTCATTCCCAGGGAATGCCCTGGCATTCCCCTACACTGGGGCATCGAGCTTTCACAGGACAAAGGGCCTCTCCTCCCATTGATGCCCAACAAGGCCATCCTCTGCTACATATGCAGCTGGAGCCATGAGTCCCGCAATGTTTACCCTGGTTGTTTAGTCCCTGGGAGCTCTGGGGGTTCTGGTTGGTTAATATTGTTGTTCTTCCTATGGTGTTGCAAACACTTTCAGCTCCTTCAGTCCTTTTTCTAACTCCATCAATGGGGATCCCATGCTTAGCCCAATGGTTGACTTCGAGCATCTGCCTCACACATGATATGTATTCACTGAAAAGTAGATATTAACCCAAAAGTTTGGAATATCAAAAATACAATTCACAGACCACAGGAAGCTCAAGGAGTAAGACCAAAGTGTGGGTGCTTTACTCCTTCTTAGAAGGGGGAACAAAGTACTCACAGGAGGAAATAAGACAAAGTATTGAGCAGAAACTGAAGGAAAAGCCATCCAGAGACTGCCCCACCAGGGACTCTATCCCATACATAGTCACTGAACCCAGACACTATTGTAGATGCCAAGAAGTGCATGCTGACAGGAGCCTGATATAGCTGTCTCCTCAGAGGCTTTGCCAGAGCCTGACCAATACTTATGTTTTGTTTCTTATATTTTGTTTCTGGCACTGTGAAGACTTTAACAAGTTTCATGTATGAGTAAGAACAATAAGTCACTAAGGATCACATTTGAAGGATGTACCTGACCTGAATTTGAAATAACACACCCTGCATCCTATTTTCCATGTGAAAAGGTCTCCAGTCCACATTAATGTCACCATAGATGGAGTTCTAACCATAACCTCTAGCCCCTAAGCCCAAATCTTAACCATAACCATAAATCCTAACTCTACATTAATGTCACCATAGATGGAGTTCTAACCATAACCTCTAGCCCCTAAGCCCAAATCTTAACCATAACCATAAATCCAAACTCTACCCTAACCCTAACTCTCAAAACAATATAGGCAATTGCCTTTACCTTTGGTTGCCTCTGACCCCATACTCTGGATACAGAAGTTACAGAAATAGAGCTAAGAATGAATGATTCTAAAACCTTTTAATTCCTATGGGAGAACTAGCTCTCAAAATATCTAAAGTTTCTATAAAAGCTTCCAAAGAAGAAAAACAACCAAAAGTCTTTCTCAATTACATTTCACATGAACCACAATAATGACCAGATCAATATGCTATCCCCAATGGTGCAATGTTGGAGGTAACCAGCAGCTCTCTCATTGACTTAAGGTTTCATCAGTTGGGAAGAAATTCATGTCTGGTCATGTAAATCTACTGAACTACTCATGGCTGGAGCAATCATAGATCCTAGACAATAACATGCTATTGACGTTTTTCTAAAACAATATAGTTTTACCTTTTTCTAAATATGTATCCTTATACCCACAGTTCAATGTGTCTCTCATTCTTCTTTAAGAAACTCCTTTTTTGCCGAGAGATCTTTTACAAAAACTAGCAACTGACTAAAATGTAGAGAATAACTGAGCATGTGCCCAGGCTCCATTTGCATTTTTACAATGTAACTACTATACCTAACAATCAGGCAGCATCAAAGAAGAGGATAAGATCCAGAATCTCTACCCCAGGACAGTATCACATGACAAGGAAACTGCAACCATGAAATCTCAGCGATACAGTTTCCTAAACAAGACATGCATAATGACCAGTGGCCATAAGTAAGTTTCACAAGGTCTCCCTACCCTAGATGAAGAGCTACATGGAGTGGATGGTTACTGAAGAAAAGAGAATCCGTTTTCATTAGAGACAAGTTCCTGGATAGGCTATCAAATCCCTAGTGGTTAACCCCAAACACGTGTACACATATATTAGAATTACTAAAGGGATGAGGTGGGGAGGGGGAGACAAAAGGAGAGGGAGAGAGAGAGAGAGGGAAAGGGTGGATGGATGGATGTGTGTGTGTGTGTGTCTGTGTCTGTGCATGTGTCCCTGTGCATATGCATGTGTGTGTGTGTGTGTGTATGTGTTTGTGTGTGCTTTTGTGTAATAATGTGTAATAATTACAGAAAAAGAAGTCATAAATTTGAATGAGAATAGGGGCAGAAATAAGAGTTATCGAAGGAAGAAAAGTAAAAAGTAGAAATGATATAAATACAGTACTTCTGGTATGAAACCAATAAAATTCTTAAAAAGATATACAACAATAACAAAACTTCTTCTGTACAACAAGAAAGTTGGTGAAAATTGCTGTGGACAAATCTAACTTTTGGGAAAACAGTAAAGAAAAAGGTCCTGGAGGATAGGACCTCAGGAAATGCACTAAATTCTCATTTTTATGCTTTAAATCTTAAAGACACTAGCCTGGAACCACCATGTCTATGGCTAACTTATGTCAACTAATAAAAATAAGGTGGGGGGGGTTACAATGATGTGTGATTAGTTGGTTTTGTAACTTTTACTTTCTGAAATACTTTTTGCTTATTTGTTTCTGGTCTGTCATGGATTAATCTAAGGCCTTCCTGGGCACATCTGGTATGCAGCTCACAGCACATTGATGTGATGGAAAAGGCTTGTGCTGAGGCGAGAGGATTTATTGTCATATTTTCTGTGTTCTGTATCACAATCTTGGCTTCAAATTAGCTGTGTTGGGAGTATTTACACCAAAAAAATGACCAACACTACAAATCATATTGTAGTTGTTTTCCTCAAGGTTAAAAATTAGTTGGTTATGGACAATGAATAAGCAGAAAACATTACAGTTTGGAGGATTAGACAAAATAAAGTAGATTTGTGGCTTTCTGGAGGTTGTCAGACAAGGTTCGTGATACAGACATTTGGCAAGTCTGCTTCCATATCTGCAGATGCCTGAACATCTATCTAGTATTGCTCAGGATTTTTTTCACCCTATTCTTGTCATCTGTTACTACTAAAAATCATGGTGCCCATGAGGAGAGCAACAATACCAACCAACCACAGCTCCCAGGGTCTAAACCACCAGCCTGGGAGCACTTAGGGAGGGATCCAGGGCTTCAGCTGAATAAGTAAGAGTGGAGGGCCCCGCTGGGCATAGGTGGAAGATGAGATCCTTGACCTCATGAAGCCTGGACGCCCCAGGGGGTGGGAATTTTGAGGGTGGGAAAGTGGGAGTGGAGGGGTAGGTAGGGGTTACATCCACAGAGAAGAAGGAGGAGGGGTAAGGGGATAGGGGGTTCCCGGGTGGGTGGGGGATGGGGTAAGGGGACAACATATGAAATGTAAATAAAATATCCAATAAAAAAATTATTAAAAAAAATCATGGTGCCATATACCTTGTAACTGAAATGGTAGAACATGTTTTCAAAAAAATGTTTTAGTAGCATACTATATACCACATCACAACATCTGTATTTCCCTGAGAGGGTCTTAGAACATTGAACTTTAGTATTATGGGACCCTAATATCTAGTGGAAGGAACACTTGATTAGACACAACACAACTAAAAGTTTGGATTTCGATTGATTTTTATGAGGGTTCAGTTTTGAGAGTTTCAAATAATTCATTTTGATCATACTCTTTCCCTTCCTGCAATTCGCTCCAGATTCTCCCTTTTTTCTGACATGCGAACAACCAGGTTTATTATGAAGCCAAATATGTGTGACTATGGTTTCTTAATATCAAATTCTGTGTTCAAATTTTGTATCAATTTCATGCAGTTTTCATAGCGGCAGAACAAAAAAAAATGTTAGATCAAGACACTTTTCAAAAACATTGATAAGAATCTCACATACTATGGCTCTAGAAATCTTCCTACTTTCTTATCCACCCAACTTCACTTTCTTACTTTCTGTTAGAAAAAAAAGCAAAATACAAAAATCACACAAAAAGTCAAGAAGTTCTACTTATGTTGGCCAACTAACCCTAATCATGAAGCTAGCCCTGGAGTATGGTTGATATACCCAGTGTCACTCTGTTGGAGGGAATGATTTGACCTCTCTAGTCAGCTCCAGTTGCAAAGTTTCTTGACTAGGAGTGGATTATTTCCCCTTCTTCCATTTCTCTGTGCTGGGATATTTTCTGGCTTGAATTTGGGTAGATCTCATGTATTTTGTCACAGTCTCTGTGAGTTTGTGTGTTTCATTTCTGTTGTGTCTAAGTGATGCTGTTTCCTTGGACTCATGTACCACTTCTGGCTTGTACAATCTCTCTACCTCCTCTTCTGCATAGAACCCTAAGCCTTGAGAGGAGGAGGGTGATAAAATATCCACTTAAGACTGAGTATACCAAAGTCTTTCTTTGCACATTGTCTAGTTATAGAATGAGAGGTTCTTTCTGCATACTGTGGTGACTTGAAAGAATGTCTCTCTAGTAGGCTTGGGAACTGAGAGTGTAGTTTTGTTTGTGCCCCAAATCATTGATATCACTTGCTTTGTTTTGCTTATCATTTTGCACTTTGATTTCTGTACAAATAAATTAGGTGTTCTTTTAGCTCTAGTGACCTATGACTCAGAGGCATAAGATGTGTACACAGTACAGGGATGACTCATTCACTGGAAGGGTATTTCATGCCAATGATATAAAGCTTTGCCTGGAGCTTAAAATGCATATTTAACATCACCATGTCAGTAGGCTGTAATGAGTCTAGATTGCTTCTTCTTTTTTTCCTTGAGAGAACATCACTTTTACCTCTTTCAGGCATCATTATAATCTCAACTTGAACAGTAAAGAAAACCATCCATAATCCCATAAAGTATATCTAGTATTAAACCTGCTTTGGATGTTACTGATCAAGAAAAGTAAACTAAAACATCTTCACTTAGGAGGCCTAAGCCTTTATTATACCCAACACAGATCAGCTCAGAAGGAACCAGAATAGGTTCTTTGAAATGTAGCATATTTAAGGACACTCATCTGTATGTGCTATTCCAACTTGGTTTTTTAATAATTCAGATTTTTAGATTTAGAATTAGCCAAGCTATTTTCTGGCATTCAGTTTTTAAATCCAACCTCGATTTCCAAATCAGAAGTTCTTGTGTGAATTTCAGATGTATGATCAGAAAGAACACTGCTAGGCAAGTACCAACTAAGCAGAAAGAAAATTATGCTAATTCTTCCAGCAGAGAAAAAAAAATGAGTTTTGACTTTTCCACAGCTATATGGTGAACCAGGCAAACATATTCACATTTTGTCACTTGTCCAGAAAGATGATGTCAAGATTACAATGAAGAATGTGTTCAGATTACTGGGGTGGAATTCTCCACACTGTGGGGTTATTTTTGTATAGAATTTACTGCTATAAACAACTTGGGTCTAATTTGCTACCCCCCCTTGATAATATTGTTTTTCTCTTCTCAAACCTGCCTCATTTATTAATATTACAAGTTTAGTGAGTGCAGTAACAAAGAATTTTAGAATACTCATGCCTCAATTACAAAAAATACAGATCTCTTTTAAGTTTATTTACCAAGGGCTTTGACTCATGAACTAAACTGATATGTATCTCCCTTTACCCCTTTGAAGCTTTGAGATGGATATTGACTTTCCTACCTTCCAGTTAGAACCTAGTGCTATCCTCCTAAGGGTACTTTTTATACATAAGTCCAATTTAAAACTTTACATTAAAGAAAAAACCCTATATTTTATGGATGGTAGTGTTACTACGATGCACGTCACCTTGCTTAATTCATTATAGTATCTTCATGAAGTATCTTTGCCATACAGAAAATAAAACCTCAGATTAAATTAATTGCCCAAATTGTTGATTTAATAAACGAAAAAACTGAGAGTTTCAAGCCCATTTATTCCACCTCTAATCCTACATCCTCAGTTCTCAATTCTACGAAACAGGCATTCTTCCATACACTTCTTCCTATTTCACCTAAGTCCCTCTCCATGTAATTGGGTCCTTTATTTGCAATAAAAAGACAAAACTTAGTCCTAGGAATAGGAAATTTGAATTAAAGCATTGGAATGTACTACAAACATCACTGAAGGCTAATTGTCCTCCTCATTTCTTTCTTTTTTTTTTAATTTTTTTATTTACATTTCATATGTTGTCCCCTTACCCCATCCCCCACCACCCAGGAACCCCCTATCCCCTCATCCCTCCTCCTTCTTCTCTGTGGATGTAACCTCTATCTACCCCCCCACTCCCACCTCCTCACCCTCAAAATTCCTACCCCCTGGAGCATCCAGCCTTCATGAGGTCAAGGTTCTCTTCTTCCACCTATGCCCAGCAGGGCTCTCCACTCATACTTATTCAGTTGAAGCCCTGGATCCCTCCCTAAGTGCTCCCAGGCTGGTGGTTTAGACCCTGGGAGCTGTGGTTGGTTGGTATTGTTGCTCTCCTAGTGGGGCCGCAAATCCTTTCAGCTCCTTCAGTCTTCACTCTAACTCCTCCATTGAGAACCCCATTATCAGTTCAATGGCTAGTTGTGAGCATCTGCCTCTGAATATGTCAGACTCTTGCAGACCTCTGAGGAGATATCCATATCAGGCTCTTAGCAGCATGCACTTCCTGACTTCCACATCAGCATCTACCTTTGGTGACTGCACATGGGATTGATACTCAGGTGGAATGGTCTTCAGACGGCCCCTCCTTCACTTTCTGTCCCTCACTTTGTCTCCATATTTGCTCCCTGATAGCCTTCATCAAAGGATGCCTTTTTCACACATGTAGGAAATCCTAATGGGAAAAATCTAAAATCTCTCCCCTTAACTTCTATAATCACTTGACCTAATTGGGTAACTATAACCCAAAGTCACTGTTTTTATCATCCATTCAGTGAACTGTTCATCAGGATCAGCTGATCTGGTGAGTCAGCCTAGAGGGAAGTATTTATTTGACATCCAGTCAGTGGCAAGACCTATGTAGGTTGTTCCTGCCAGAAGTAGGTACTGGACTCAGAATTGAGTACCACCATGCCTGTGTGTACAGAACCACGAAAGACACAGGGTGTGGAGATCTACCTTTGTCTGCAGAGATTACATTTGTACACACAAAACCAGCTTTGTGAAGGCTCCTGAAAGCCTGCTCATGTCTCTTAGTCAATGATCTCACACAGGTTTTTTTTTTACACTATGCTTTTTCCCTGCTTAGGTGCCCTTTAATAATCCTCCCATTTAAAGCCAGTTCCCTGCATTCATAATAAAAGGACATTTTAAAATAATATCTGAGTTAATTAAGTATAATATAAAAATTCATCTTGAAAATACTTGTATTGATTTGTCTGTTGCCATAAGTTCTTGTTGCTGTTTTAAACTAATACACTTTCATTGTCTTTGGTTGAAAGCCTGAAAGCTGTCATTGATTCATTCCAGTCTCAGAATTCTACTCTTTCCTCTAAACTTATAAAGCTTGTAAATCTAAAATGCTACTTGTTGGGTTTTTTAATAGTGAAAAGTTGTAAAATTTTGATAAATTAGATCAAAACATGTGATGCTGCTGGATCAAGTCTACCTTTCCATATTCTTCCAATGAACTTATTTATCTCTGAAAAGTCTTTTAAAAGACTTTTTAAAGTCTTTTAAAAGTGGCATTCCATCATATCACAAGATATGCAGGAGCTGAGTGTGCTTACATAAGTGACACATGACCCCTGCAAACCACACATCTTTCCTACAAATGTACCAGAAAGTTAGCTGTGGTCACAGTTGCTTCTGTCTCATCCTCCATGTCTCTGTCTCTGTGAATATCTGATTCTTAGGACTACAAGAATTTCCTCATCTTCTAGCCACTCCTCAGACACATGAACATATGCTCTACTCCATGCCCGCTTCTGTACATCATATACTCTTCTAAGACTGAGAGCACTGAGCCTTCCTTCTTGAGACACCCATACTCTCACTTCAGTGTGCACTGTACCCTGTGCTTTCTCTTAATGCCAATACTTAGTTGAAAGTATGAACAATCCCTTAGTTCCACCTCTTAGACTAGCTAACTTTATTTCCAATTGATTTCTCTTGAAGTCTTTTCTGCTTTGAGTTAAGAGACTTGCTTTACTTGAATGAAGGTCCCTAAGTGGGACATTGATAAGTACTAGTGTCAGTGCTGGCTTATGTTCTCCCACTGCCACTGACAGTCTTGAAACTGCAGCACCTTGGATTCCTAGAAGAGCAAAATACAAGAAGACAAACAGTCTCCTCAGATGAGGGACTTTGTCCATGGAGTGAAGCTTCATCTGGGAACCAAATTATCTTATAGGAAACAAACTGGTCCTCTCCTTTACTAAAAATAGTGACAGACTGAGAATTTGTCTGATCCCCTTACAGGATCATGGCTGAGACACTGTTAGGCCAGTGATGAGCTAGGAGACATCTTGACTGGAACTACTTAAAAATGCATATGCTCATTACCCTCAAATTAATCCTGAAATTTATGTCAGTACCCTGATGTTTGACTTTTGATAACTGGACCACTCTCTCTATCCCTCTTCCCTGAGTTGACCCAATGAATATGTTTCCTCTCTCTGTACTCTGTTCCACTACACAGTTCTCTAATTGATGTATCAAGATGAGTAGGCACCTTACTCTGTTGGAAGTTTTGGAAACCCAGGATTCTGTTCCAAAAAGTATAAAAGTTACCAAAAACTTGCATGAATATGTGATTTTAAAAATCCAAGGTTTTAACTGGTAAACAATGTCCCGTTATCTAGTTGAGCATTTGCATCAAACACTTAAGTAGGAGGAGAATAAAGCCAAGGTTATACAGATGTGTGCATGGCAAGGACTAACCAGAGACGTGTGCATGGCATTGCAGCTGTACATACCATAAGAGACTATTAGTACTTTCATGTTGCAAAGAGAGAAGCTGACATTTTCAAGGCCAAGAAACTTTACAAAGGAATTCTAAAGCCAACCAAACTGCTTTCTTGCTGCTAGGATATGATCTTCAGAAATATTTAGAGAGATTCATTTTAAAAGCAAGTTAAAGTTTGGTAGACATGACTCACAGAGGGCTTGGAGACCTACTTTTTTATTTTAGTGGGAATTTAGAGAACTATATTTTTAAAAGGTCTCCAGGTGGTATAGATGTTTTCACAAGTATACAGATGGCAAACAGCACACAACTTCAGATTTGTCTTGTAGAGAGGCTGATCCTTTCATAATACTGAATTTCTAGGACACTGTGGCTGCTTCCTTATTTTCCATCCTTTTAAAAAGTTCTTTAACAATTCATACATTTATATAATGAATTTCAGTCTCTTCTACCTCTATTCTTCTCTTCCTCAGAAACCCTTATTCCCAAGAAGTTCCTGTTCTGCTCTCATGTCTTCTTTGGTGTTTAGTTCCTTGTTTGAGAGTAGGTGGAAAGTTAAAGGCTATGTAAAACCACTTACACAGCAGATTTCTCATATATTTTAAGCTCTTCCTCTACTCTTCCTCATACTTGAACAACTCCCTAAACCCCTTTGCAAGAACAATGCTGTCTGTGTTCAAGGCAGAATCATAGCTCAAAGACAATGGCAGGCAGGAAACTTCCAAGCCTGATTCAGCCTTGGGCTTTTGGTGCCTGTTGAATATGCATGGTATGCTCTATGATCTGGAGTTGAACATGAATGTACCATCTGTTCTTAAGTTGACCAATCATCTCTTAATCTTACCATCATTTTCTATCATGCTTCCTTCTTTCTACATCATCATAATTCATAGTTTCAAAAAACAAAACTCTTAATATACGCTTGTTTTAACACACACACACATGCTTTAATTATGACTCCTCAGAAGAAAGATCCACATTAATTCTGTTTTCTGGTTCTTTCCTAAATTTCTTCTTCACGCAAATTAAAACAGGGTCGTTTTTATCTCCCACTAGGAGACAAACTAATCAAACAGATTAATTCCAACCACACTATCAATTGCTGATCATAAACTATTCAGTTACTACTCCTAGATGGACTACCCTCAATAATTCTCATATACAAATCTCCTGTGCTATAAATATGGTATGCATTTACCAACCAGTGGAGCCTTTCAACTCTCCTAAAGCCACCATAATATGCACCCAGCTCCTCTACTGCTCAAATCCATAGAGCTAATGTTCTAATTTGCATGAATCCTGCTCTTCCCAGCCTAGAAATCACAAAGTTTATTATTTCTCTGACTCACCCTATGCAGTTTCACCTAGTTTATACTTCTGCATAAATTTGGGGCTATTTTAATGTACCTTTTCTGCACATTTTTACTCATAGTCTCCCCCTCATTCAACTGGTTAGATAACTAACCCATGTATCCAAATGTGGGTATGCAAATTAGAAATTGCAACAGGCTTCTTTTCTTACCAACTGCAGCAGGACGTTAACCTGACTAACTCTTGTTTAAACCCAGTCAGAAGAGAAATATTACAGCAGACATCTACCTTGTTATGAGTATCCTGTTAGATCTTTTCCACTGTTCAGGTTGACAACAGTAAACCAAACATTAAAACTAGAGCCCACCAAAGAGTAATGGGACTCAGAGCTACAGTGAAGGGAGATGTTGAGAGGTAGTAGGCATGAAGACAAATTTTTGTCAGCATAGTACCCTATTCTGCAGAGTAAAAGCCAGATGGGCTACAGGGTAGCAGTAAATCAATCGGCAGGCCTTCTGCTTTCCAGGCACCTCTATGTCCTAGTCTCCAGATGAGCCTCCTCATGAACCTTGCTCCTTTGTCTGCCTCCAAGTCATTTAACAGAGCAGGCAGGCACTCTATACTTTTTATTTTTTGCCTGGGGATTTCTTCACCAACTGCAAACACAACCTCTCTCTGCACCTCAGTTCCTCAGTCTTATTTTCCTATTTCTATGATGAGTCTTCCCCTACTCTATTCTTAACTAACAGCTTATCTGTGCAGCAGCTGTCAGAGTATACCTTTTTATAAAGGATCTTGTTATACTTTACTGTGTCACAAGTTCAAAGTCATACTCATTATTTGCTGAATAAACAAACAGGTTTTGATAAGCTAATGCTGAAATCATAACTGAAGCATTAGAATATAGTTCGGTGATTTTCTGTTCTAGGACTAGCAATTATGCAATCTTGTGAATTCTGGAAACATCCTCATAAGGACTAGAGGATGTCATATCATGTCATTAAATATTACATGAGCAGGATATTGCCAAATATTAAAATATATTTAAAAAGTAAAATCTATTTCTTTTCCATTCTCTCTGATTCTTTCAGAAACAAGACTCCTTTGAAAGTCATGAAGACTTAGGAATTTGAATGAAGAAAAAAAGACACAAAGTTGGTAAGAGTAGGGGAATGTGGCAAATTTGGAAGAGTTGTGGTAGAAGAAAATGATCATAATATATTGTATGAAAAAAAAGTCAAAAGAACAAGAGGAGGATAAAATATAAAAAGGAGAGGAGAAACCCAAAGCCAGTCCTGAATCCTGAGCAGATTTCAGAAATTTAAAACAAGTTTTTACTTGTATTAATTTTACCTAATTTTTGTTGGTGAATGACAGAATTACATATAAAATAATTTCTTAAAATTGCATTTAAATAAAGGCAGAAAAATAAGAAGAAAATAGAGAAGGGTAAAGGAGGGGAACAGAAGAGAATGAAGGAAAAACAGAAGAGGAAAGAAATGGAATGGAGGAAGAAAGGACAAAAGGCAAGAAGAGAAGGGCGAGGAAGGAAAGAAGCTGGTTTATATAAAAGTGATCTACAGAGACTGAAAACAGACAAAGAAAGAAAGGGCCCAGAAATTAGCTACACAAGCAAATGTTCCCACCCCATCCCTGCCAGATAGGAAGCATGCCTATCAAATACTAATCCCTGCTCTTGGTGGCAATGGAGGGCCCAGTTGGAATTCACAGTGAGAGCATTTTCCCCAAGATGTATGTTCTAGAATGCTCCCCAAGTGACAGCCCTGTGTTGGCAAGCTTACACACAGCAAAAAATAAAAGGCTTCTCTTTTCCACTCTCTATGGAGTTTGAGATTGCTGTTTAGACAGTGGTAAGAACCGAATGTACTCTTGTGAATTCTGGGAGCAGCCCTATAAGGGCTCCAAAGAATGTCATGTCATTATACTGATGTGCCACAGTATGGACTCCAGTACTAATCAGCTTGTATGTGTTATCCATTATGCAATCTGTCTCATTTTGCCTTCAGGATACATCATACCAATTTCCTAGTTGTCAAACTCCTAGGAGGCATTAAACTTGACTCTATCTTAGCACAGAGCACTTGTCCTTCATAAAAAAAAAAGAGCTCATATATATTTGAACTGTAAGCAAACAAGGAATAAAGAACAAAAATAGAACACTAAAATGATCCTTTCTTTTAGTTTCCATTGTGTATTTGACTGTTTGAATGCAACATTTTAAAGAAAAAATAAATTAAAGACCAATGTGATACTTGATAGAATAAAGCTAAAATATACTTTTACCACCAAGGGCTGGTTATGTAGTTACTTTTTCCTTCAGTTCTGAAATTCATATTCTAGACTATACATGAAGGAAACACAGGATAATATCTATTCTGGTACACTTGCCCCTTTAGTTGTCCTTGCAAAATATAATTTCAAAGAAAAATTGAAACACATCGATCTTTATTTACTAATTTATTTCTTTCCCATTAAATGCATTAAAAGGGATATTCTTATAAATGATCTTGGACTAATTTCAATAGCCAACATCCTTCCTGGACAGTTTAAAGTTGCTTGGTTCATTGAGCATAATTTAGTCACTGGAATTATTTCTCATTCTGCTTGGCAACAGGCCTTCAAATAACACCTCCAGGTTGAGTCTATGGAGAATGTCTATGGGAGGAAGGACCAATGAGTCAAGAAGTGACAGAAAACCCACAGATTTTTAACTGCCTCATAGGATGTCTTGATTAAGGACTTCTAGCAGCACAAGCAATGTCTTTTTCCATTTCCTTACAAAACAGCCTAAAACACAAGCCGTTTTCCAAATGTGTTATGTTGGGGATTGATTCTAATGCTTTGTCTTATTTCAGTTCCCCCAAAACTTTGATTCCAGATGTCAAGGTTCCTGTTTCCAGCCGGCTTCAATTGATAATAAAGAATTGCCATATAATCAATGACTGGGCAGAAAGACAGGACTGAGGTGGGACTTTTAGATAGTATGGGCAAGGGGACCAAAGAGAGAGGAGAGACAGAGAATCACCATGACTTGGAGGGAGAAGGATCAAATTTAAGAGCTTCAGGAGAGAAAGCATCTTACAATGTTGGTGGAAAGGGAATACAACCCTACGGGGTAGGAAGGCTCCCCTAAAGTAACAGGGTAGCAAAGATAGATTTAGAAGATGTTAACCCAGGAATATCAAAGAGACGTGTATGCTAGCCACAGGGAGGATTACAAGTGCACAACCATTGAGCTAGTCAAGGCATAACAAAATTAGCTTTCATTTGAGAACCTGATACTCTTGGGCAGGTATGTTAAGTGCGACCCATCGGGAGCCAAAATAGTTTAACTAATTCACCCTTATGGTGTCCTCTATCAAACTTGAACATCTAGTATATCATAAAAGAGGTAGTTTTAAAGGAAAAATGGTAGATTTAAAGCAATAATAAACCAAGTGGCAATTTGTGCCTAGGCATGTGGGAGGGTGGCTGAATTAGCCTCTGCCTACCTCTCCTTCATCCAGTTTCCATGTAATCTTGGCTTCAGACCACAAAACATTCTAACAATTCCTGCAGTGGATGATACTTGACACATCAATTTTGCCTAGGGCTTGACTGCTGTTCTTAAATAATCATCTCCCTAACTGAGATCTCTTGGGCAGGTGTGTAAGTGCAACCCACTGGGAGCCAAAATCTACCATTCAGTGTCTAGAAAACACCTACTTCTTTTAAGATTCTTTGGAAACACTAATATCTTAGGAAGCTCATAACCATTAGACCATGGCTTTATTAGTTGAGCACTAAAATATGGTGGGCACTATAATCATCTCTGTAGGCTTATCTCATTAATTTAACACAGCTATCAAGAGTTAGATGCTGTTACTTCCATTTTACAGATGTTATAATTTTAGGAAGTCAAAAGTCACAGCTGCAGGCTACTTAAGATAGTATGGGGTGGGACTCTGATTGTTCACTGTTGAATTTTCTAAACCATGAAATTAATACTTTCTCCCAATTTTTCTACTTAATAATGACCCCAACTTTTTATATTAAGATATTCTTTTTCTAGACTTGATTATGGCTTTGGAATGCTATTATCAATCAGATTTATATTAAATTTCATAATTGAGTCATTTAATTAGGAAAAACTGCAGATTTTTAGGTATTGGCTATGTATCTAAGATACTTGCAAGAGATTAAATATTAACTAACTTACAGAACAAAATGAAATCACTAGAATTCCAGACACTGCCTTTACTATATGCATTGTTCCAGAAAACACTCACCTATCTAGCACTTCCAGTAATTAGAAAAACATCATCAGTGATACACTATGGGCTTCCTCCTGTATTTGAGATTTTGTATTTTATAATAGACAAAGAAGAAAGGTTCCTTCTTCTTGTATAGAAGTACTATTTATATTCTCATGTTATTAATCCCTCACACATAAGGCCTATCTGCTTTAGAGCAGGAATACTGGCATATTAGACAGGATAGTATTTGTTTAGGAGATTGTTCTGTGCATTTTAAAATAATTTGGAGGGTTTTCTAGATTTTCTAACCTCCAGATGCTAATAAAATTGTCCTCTCAATGAAATATAAGGAAATCAGGAGGAAAATATCTCCAGACATTCCTTTTGTTCCCTGGAAGGTAAACTTTCATCAGACTGAAAATCACAATCTTAAAGGAAGCTGATCACTCCTATTTGCAAGACCATTTGTGGGATGAATGAGCTTGGAAGAATGAGATGGGTCATCATGCCAGTGACTTACGAACTCAGGAGAGGACATGAGATCAAATTAGAATCAATGACATTAGAGCTAAGATTTATCAAACCTTTTTTAATATTTTAAATAAAAATATAGTTATCACTCCTTCCCATTTTATCCCCCAACCTTTGGCTTGTACCCCTCCTCTCTCTCAAATTCATAGCCTTTATTTTTGTAATTGTTATTACATACAATATACACATTATATATACCTAAATATATAAATAAAACCTGCTCTGGCTGTAAAATTTTACTAGTATGAATAAGATTTCAAGGCGAACCCCTTGGTATTAAATAATCAATTGGGAGGCTGCTCCCTAGGGCAGACTATTTTTCCCATTCTCAGCTCCCTTAGTTGCCTGAAATACCTTGTGTAGGGTTGAAGTCACATAAGAGCCCCTCTTCCATGTTAGCATGTTTTCTGGTGTCATCCTAGTTCAGCTATTGTTGAGGTAACTATGTACTAGCCCTGAGTAGTAGGCTAGGTTTCCAGCATCTGCTATGATTTTCCTCTTCTTGATAGAGTCTTAAGTCCAATTAGAGACCTGTTGGTTACTGCCTAGGTATGTGTGCCACTACTGCATCCTTATAGCTATCATGCCATGTGTTTTGTTGTTTTCATTCATAGGTGTTGTGTTTTTAAAGGAAACTGTGCTGCTAAGTTATCAAAAACTCTTATCTCTTCTCTTCTGGGAAAAGTGAGATGGTGTAGCCATATTGCTCAGGCTGTGGTTGAATATGGAAGAAGAGCTAAGTACCAAGATTCTGAGAAACCAAGAGACAGTCACTTGATTCAGTCTATCAGGTGTGTGATCCAATACTTTTCTATTTAAGTAGTTTGAGATACTATTTATTTCTTCCCCCTCCCTCCTACCTTTCTTCATTCATTTTAGCCATTTTCTTACTCATTTTCTTCCTTTTAAGACTTAAAATTTATAAGAATAAGATCATTTATAATCTTAAAATAACAACCCAACTTTTACCTCCAGCTTCCCATTCCTGGCCTCTGTTTCCCCCTCTCCTCTCTGCATTACCACTATTATCTTTCTCATTGCTCCTCTGCTTAGCCTCTCATTTCCATGTTTGTACAGATTAGACACATGTGCAAGCTTAGTGGTCTATGTGTGCTTACTAGTTCTTACCAAAGATATTGGTGATTTCATTCTATTTCTACCATTAATCCTTTGTGTTATACAAAAGTTTTACTACTTTGATATTTGGTAAAGCACCATATGCTCATATTATACTACCTAACACTATTTTATAGTATTTTATATTACTCTATGTCTTTTTACCTCTGAAATGGGTTTTATGTAAATGTCTCACTGTGAATATGGCACATGAATGAAAGGATCGTGACCCTATACAGAGGGTATGAATGTTCTTATTTTTATTCAGTACAGTACGTTTGTCCTCAAGAATTGCTTCTTTAATCCAAATTATCATAAAACAGATAAACATGCCTACTTACTCTTGTTTCTAACTTTCTTATTGTTTTCTAATATGATCTTTGGGAGGTGTTTTCAATTGATGGCTTTGCATTGCTGAGGATAATAATGATGGTGAGTACTTACATATATTATTAATAACATCTATTTCAGAGGAGTTTCATAAATCATTTGAAAATTAGAATATGTAAAAATAATTGGGAAAATATAATTAACTTCTCCTAAGGTAATTGCTGTCAATACTTTTCTCTCCATTGTTAGCTGTCAGTCTCTGTGATTTTCTTGTCCTAATGATTTCTCCAGATCTCTGCTGGGCTTCCAGCCATGTTCATATATTATATTTAGTTATGCTAGATACCAAGTACTGCCTGTTAAATGAAGCAAATATTATCTTGAAATCACTCACAAACCTCGTAACCTGATCTATTAAATAAAAAGAGCTAAGAAACTGGATGTAGGAAAAGCTTTGCATTTCTTCTTTGCAAGTTTTTCTTTTTCCCAGAATGGAAGTAAAAACTTTTCTATCATTTCAAACTGACATCTGTTTTTCTGTGTTTTTACTTTTTCACGTTTTTACTTTTTTAGAGTTACACAGTTGGTCCTCTAATCCATCTGGAATTCTGAAATGAGATAGAGGTAAAATTGCAGTTTTATGATTTTCAATATCATGTTTCAATATTTCTGATACCATTGCTGCAAAAATTTCATTATTTACTCTATCAATGTGTGATACACATCATAAAATAGTTTCCCTTCATATATCCTACTCTAGGCCTTCTATGTCTATTTTATTCCATTATCTGTCATTGGATTTTTTTGTTAGTGGAACATAGCTTTTCTTATAACTGTGGCTTATGATAGGTGTTTACATCTAGTATCAAGTAATTTTTGCTTTGCTTGTTTTGTTTTGTTAAGGCCGGTCATGAACTCACTATGTAGCCAAAGATGCCTGATCATCCTCCTGGTATCACTGCCTCTACCCCTGAGTTTGGGCATGATGGGTACATGCCATTACACTCAGCTTTTCATCTAGTTTCTTGAAAGCTGTCATTTTTTCTTACTAAAAGTGAGGATGATAATATTTATGCTAAAATTCTGTAATTTTCAGCAGCTATTTTCTTCTTTGCTTTTTAGTTTTACTACTTGGACTACTAGCAGATTTGTTAGTGCACCAGGGAAAGACAGCTTACTGACAGGCCTTAATTATTTCAAATACATGTTTTCTATACACAATAAAGCCTTTTTAGCTATTGTTGAGAAATTGATTTGATAATTTGCAAGTCCGTAATAATCATAAAATTAACTTTAAAATTTATTGCCCAGCAATCTTAGGGAGTATTTCTACTGGTTCCATTAGGCTTTCTGTGACAATAATTCTGTCATTGTTCCTATCTGTCACAGTTTGGGCTCATTCACAGGATAATATGGAATACAATTAGAAGTTTAAGGTATCTGTTAGAGAATCAATACTGATAAAAGCAAAGAGGAATCAGCAGGGGGTGGTTAACCTGGTATACAGAGCAACAAAGTCTCACCCATCTCAGCAAGCAATTGAAAAGTTAACTACTACACATTAGTTAATCTATAGGGGCAAAACAACCAGGCTGTCACATACTTGTTCAATAAACAGAAAACAGCTAATCCAGGAAAAATATGACAACAGGTGAGGAGGTTCTCACTGTCTCCCCCTTACCCTCCTCTCTGTGCATGTGCGTGTGTGTATGTGTGTGTGTGTGTGTGTGTGTGTGTGTGTGTGTGTGGTATGTGTGTGTGTGTGTGTGAGTGTATGTGTGTGCCTGTATGTTATTCATGTGTGAGTGCCTATGTGTGTATGTATGCATGTTTCTATGTGTGCATATATACATACACAGAAGGATATTGAGAAGTCTTTTAATTAGCAATAATCTCAGTAAGCATCAGAGAAATATTTCTGAGCTTAAAGGAAAGATGTTCAAAGTTATCTAATTAAATTAAATGTGGTATTTTCTGTAGCCTTTGCTACATGACCTTTGTCAAGATGAGAGACTACCTCCTATTTCTAGTTTTCTAAAGGTTTGTATTGTTAATAATAACTGTGTGTTGAACATTTATAAGCAATCTTGAGTTCTTCTGTTTTCTCCCTTACGGGAAAATGGTGTCATACATCGGTTGACTCAGGTCATTTTGCTTCTGAGATGATCCCACCTTTATGATGATGCACACAACAGTTACCCTTGGGCAAATATTACATTTAGGATTTTTTTCATATCTCTAAATTTTGTCTATCTTATTTGCTGGATTTACTTTTTTTTTTTAACTTGTCCAGATTACCTTTTTTTTTCATTATTTTGTTATCAACCTTCATTTGTGCTTGAAAATTTTATATAGCTCAATCATAAAATTATTTAGATTTAAGTTTTGGTAAATATATGTTTTGACTTTCTTTACATTTTATAAGTCTATATTGATGTGCACATATTTTAAGTAGAAGCATTTGCTCTTTTATAGATTATATTCGATTTTTGAATATTATGGTTTTTTTGCAGTGGTATTTACATTATAAATAAACTTTAGATGCTTGGAAGGCAAGGTTTTTATGATCCTTCTCAATTCCCACAAATTCTTCCCATTACTACTCACGAAATACAGGCATGGCTGCCTTACAGAACTAAAGAAGAAGATAGGTGTCCACAATCTTCAAGAGCTGAAATTGTACTAAATTAACCATGGTTTAGTATACAAGCTTTAACCTAGAGTACACATGCTTTCAAATAAATTTGGAGGTCTGAACAATTGTATCAAATTAACTTTAGCAAAGTGATTTTCTCAGTCTTAGTAGGAAGGTAAATTCTGGGCATATTATCATCCATGACATCCAAAGTTTACGTGTAAAAAATTAATTAAATTTTCTGCTGTATGTGCATCTTGGGTATAGACATTCTGGTTACCTATAATTCTTGCTTATAAACAGACTTCAGTGGTTCCATGCATAACCCACCTTTACTTATTGGCTTGTTCATTTCTTTATTTATATATTCATCTATTTATGCATAATTAAAGTTTCAGTCCCATATGAAATCTAGAAAATTTCATTTTTAGGTCATATTTCTCTTGCACCTTTATCAACAGTTTCTGTCAGCATGATTATATATATATATGAATGAATAATTTCTGTAGTTATTAATTTGAAATTCTATATGTATTTGTATATTTAAAGTAAATCTGTCAATTTTATTATTCAAACTTTATTTTCTCTATTATATTTTCTTTTTCTAGGTCTAACAGTATATTAGTGTCTACAGACTGCAGCTGTAATTCCTGATTTATCTACCTCTAACAGTTTTATCAATTTTTATTTTATCTGATTTGAGCCTTCAGCAGGTTGTGTATGTATGATTTTGATTTATCACTCTATTTCTTTTTTGAGCATACTTTGATTTATCACTCTATTCCTTTTTTGAGCATATAACAGTAGATACATATTGTTACATATGTATAGAACATATTTCATCTTAATATTGTCAGAATCATTTTATTTGGATTTACTTCACATTTTTCATTCTTTGATATCTTTGGTATCTTATGATACCATTATACATATATATATATATGTATATGTATATGTATATTATTTTTACTTATTTACTAACTTATTTGTTTGTTTATTCTTTTTTGTTTTGTTTTGTTTGTTTGTTTATTCTTGACACAAGAACTCATGATGCATCTCAAGCTGGCTTTGAGCTCATGATCTTTCTTTTGCTGCTTCCTCAATGTGTTACCATGCTAAGTGTATCTCACATCTAGCTTTTAAAATTATATCATACAGCCAAAAGTCACTGACTTACAGGCCCGGGATTCAGAAGTCTTTGAAAACTGTTACTTTTTCTCCCTTATTCAGGAGTAAACCTGGTATTCTTCATGTCTTCACACATGTGAAGCAGTTGCGATATGAACAAACCTCTAGTGAAATAAAGAAGCACTGTTCCTGCTTAGTGAGATATCTTCAGTGAGATACAGAAACATTGTTCTTGTTCGGTGAGTTACTTCCGGTGTCATACAGAAGCACTGTTCCTGCTCAGCTCTGCTCTGATTGTTTGTTTTGCTTCATGCTGTTTTATAAAAGTTATTATATCTATATATGTTACAAATCCCCAAGTACATTATGATAATTACTTTATATAATCTTATGGTTATTTAAGGCATACCAAAAAGGAAGAAAAACAAGATCACAGTTAAAAGATTTTGCTATATTAATCCTTTGACCTCCTCTGAGACTCTGTTTTTGTTTCTTTGGGTTCATGCCATTTGCCTTTGCAAATATATCTAATTCCTTTTTCTCTGTGATAGTAGTAACAAATGTATTTCATTCCCTTAAGCTATGTCAAAAAGAACTGAATATACATAGTGTTTTATAAAATGGTTTTAAATCAGTCAAGAGAAAATAAAACATGTATGTTTGTGTTATATAATTATATAATTACCATTGTCAAAACTCATTTTTGTTGTGGTGGTGAAGGTAGTAGTGGTTGTGATTGCTGATTGTTTTAGATTTAAATTTTTACATTGTGGTAATTTGAATAAGAATACCACCCATTAGCTCATATATTTGCATGCTTAACCATGAGGAGTGGCCATGTTGGAATATATGTGTCCTTTGAGGAGGAAAGGTCATTGGAGTGGACATTGAATTTTCAAAAACCCAAGCCAAGTCCAGAGTCTTTCTCTTTCTGCTGCTATTTGATCTGTCTGTATATCTCTCAGCTACATCTCCAGGACTATGTATGCCTGCATGGTGTCATGCTCCCTGCTATGATGGTAACAAACTAAGTCTCTGATAATGTTAACAATCCCCAGTCAAATGCTTCCCTATATGACAGTTGCTGTGATCATCGTGTCTCTTCACAGCAACAGAAGGTTGACTTAAGATATGAGTGGATTCACTTGCTTTTGGCCAGATAACTTCTTTTACCATATTAAAATACGTATTGTATACTATAATACTTATAGTATAGTATATTGTATAGTATAGCCAGCAAAAACAAAATATTTTAGTTTTTGTATATCTAGTTTCTGTGTACCTTGATTTTGATTTTGGTTTTAGTTTTAAAGATAAGTTTTCTAGTTATATAGGTTATATTATAGGTTGGCAATTATCTTCCTTTGGCCTAAAAAGTGTATAAGAATAACTTTAATGAAGCTTACTATTTATTAGAAGATGAAGAAGGAAAGATCCTTGGACTTATGTTTTTATTGATTTTCAATGATTAAGTAGATGAGCACAGAGAATCAACGGTTAAACACATAATAATATTCATGGTTTCATATTACTAGTAAATGGAAGAATGATCTATTACTTTCCAATGTTATTGCATTGATAATTAATATAAAAGTAACTCTTTTATTTTGCTAGGTACTGCTGTACTTAAGTGTCTCCCAAAGCAATTGCTTTTTGATTCTGCTTTTAATATCATACCATTAATCCCAACATTCTGTTTGGAATAAGGTGCTATGTGTGAACCAAGACTTGGGAATTATAACAGTTAAAAAGCCCTCATTTAAAAAGGCAGATGCAAAATGGGATTCATTTCTTTCTGGCATTATGCTTTTAAGTGTCAGAAAAATAACAATCTACAGGCAGAAAATTTTCAATAAGAGCTGCAGCTATGATATTTTTAGTTGCAATTCCTTCCACATCAGCTGCAGATATGAATCTCATTGGAATAATGATAGCTAGAAGCCATGATTGTATAAAATTGATTTAAATTTTTGACAGTATGTCTACATTCTATAACCAATTAAAAAGAGAGTTTTGTGGGCCATGGATGTGATCACTGTAAAGCAGATATGCCTTTTCCTCAAAATTTATTATTCAGGACCGTATTCTCTGCTGTTTTGCCTGTTCTTTACCCCAGCAAGCTTTGCAGCCCACTTGAATCAAGCCCATTTACTTGATGCATATGATGAAAAAGTAAAATTGATTGAAAGACGTGTGTTTGGTTGTGATTGTCATTGAAATGGAAATATTTTTGCATTCATATGAGAATGAGAACTTTTCCATCAAAACTTTTCATGTTTTTGAGTTTTTCTAGAATTAGGAGAGATTCATGTAGTGACACAGACCAGAGTATATCTCTCTGTGTATTTCTCTGTCTCTCTCTGTGTTTCTCAGTCTCTGTCTATCTTTCTGTGTCTCTGTCTCTCTCACACACACAGACACACACACACACAAACACACACACATAGACACACACAGAAACACACAGACACACAGACACACACACAGGTAAACAGGACCTAAGCTTTCTCTTTTGTCCATCTCCTATGCTAGAAGACTTAGATTCATCTTGTTAGTTCTTCTTCACTCTGAGGAGGACAGGAGGCTCAGACAAGGAAGCCTTTGAATAATCAGGATCCCTGGTGAGACTCACCCTGCAGTCTCACAGTTTCCATTTCTTTTCTGCTTCCTGGATGATTCATGATTCCGGAAAATTCTCTATATTCTGTGAGTTAGTACCTTATGATCCACAACCACAAATAAAAAATTACATGTTGCTTTTTGGGGACATCAATGAAATTCCTAGGGAATCTTTTTTAATAGTCAAGCATGTACAAAATTATGATTTTAAGGATAAATATTAAAATAATAATTTAATAATTTACATCTAACACCCAACAATAGCCTCTAGCTAGCTAGCACTTATGTATTTTATGTGATGTTTCATTAATTAGGATAGTACCATTTTAGAGCAATTTTGTAAGCAAGGGAACCAGGGCATAGAGAGTAAATGAACCAGAAGGTGATGAAGGTAGGATTTGAACCTAGCTGTTCAATCTCATTCTCCAAATAATGAATGATAGCAAAAATTCAAATGGTTGAATAGTCATTGGTTTATAGTCTTTGTTTTAGAACTATGAAAGCTAGTCCTTGAGATGGGCATTCAGGACAGGGGTCTCTGGGCCCTGATTGTGGAGAGCAACCAAAGGCAATAAAAATTGATTGTATGCTTTAGAATTCTCTTGGATAGCTCTGAGCAACAACTTCAAATAAGATTCTTTATGTCTGATATTAGGTTTTGTTTTTTTTAGGTAGTTTTTGGCTCATGGAGGGAGGATTGTCAGCCCAGAAGAGAAAAGCTCATTTAAACTATATACGTATATTTAAGTATTATAGGTTTGGGGGTTGTTTGCTTGTTTGTTGTTATTGTTTGGTTTTAATATATGACTGATGAGTATCATAGATTGTATATAAAGAACTTTCTTGAAAAGTTCTTGTTTGGGGCTTGAATCCAACTGATGGCATCATTGTAGGATGTCTGGAAAGTTTAGAAAGTAGGTCACTGGGGACACGTCCTTGGGCACAGTTTCTCCTTAAGCCCCTCTTACGCTTTCTTTTGCTTTCTGTCTACCATCAAGTAGCTTTTACTATATACATGATGCTCTGCTTTTCCATAACTTCAGAAACAATGCAGCCAGCCAAGATGGCCTAGATCATCTGAAACCGGGAGCCAGAATACATACTTGTGCCAAGTTGTTTCTGTTGAGTGTCAGTCACAGCAATGTTATAACTTACAATATATTGCTAAAGGATGTATTGTAAAGGATTGTAAAGGTTCCTAATGTGGACACCTACCTACTGAGATTGATTATAAGTTTTAAGCCACTAAGACATTGGTCCTCTATGGAACTCAGCTACAATGACAAATTTCTGACATTCCTGCCTGGTTTACTGAGTCCTTAAATTGTCAGTACAAAACACATAATACATTTTTCTCCCTTTCTTCTCCCTGCCATTTCCCTAGGGGGAAAAACCCACAAGACTTTCAAAATATTTTTTTCATAATAAGGATATAGATTTGAAATTTATAGAGAGAATAGATGAGAACAAAAAGCTATACACTTCTTGTCTTGGCAGCTTTCAGTGTGCTAAGAAATCGCTGCTAATTTTCTCTGTAGGTCTGAAGGTTGTCCACTGAGAATGGCAGCACACACTTTGTCCCTGATTTTCCTCACTATCATACTGAGTAGTGTGCCCAGACAAAGTAAGTCCCCAAATTACAAAATACCTGAGAGCTTACTGGTGGCTGCCCTTCTTTACAAGGAAGACCATGAGAGGGTGTAAGAAATGCTGATGTTTCAGATTCAAAAGCAGATGCGTATCTCTGAGTACTTAGTACTCAAGAAAGAAGTAATGTGTCCTGGCAGTGCTGATGTAAATGTACAATACTCTGCACTTGTAGGATGTTAAGAATGCACACAGTTCTTTTGCCACCAAACCTCATCATACATGTTTGGACTAAAGTGGTATTTTTGGAACAGTTCCCTACTTCCCCCAAAATGCCCTCTCCATGTTTCTCCAATATTTCACTCAAATAAATTCTATTCAAACACTTTTCAGTCTTCTATTTGCAGTACAAATATTTTATCAGCTCCTCATCTTATGTGGAATAAAATTCTGAATTTGTTGACATAGCAGGTAACTCCTGTGTCTTCATGTTTATGAACATTTCCTCCACCACAGTAGATGTCAACTGTGGACAATTTGTCCCTCAAAGGATACATGGCTGCCATATATCTGATGACAAGCAAAATAATTGGTAGAGATTAGAGATACTGAAAGCTATGCCACAATTCCCAAAATAGTCTCGTAACAATAAAGTGCAGAATATCAATAGGGCTGGAATTTGAGTCTCTTTTCTTTTGCTTTCTGTCTACCATCAAGTAGCTTTTACTATATACATGATGCTCTGCTTTTCCATAACTTCAGAAACAACGCAGCCAGCTAAGATGGCCTAGATCCTGCTGTATACAAGCAGGGCTGAGAATCGATGCTAGTAGCATGATGAAAACCTCAACACTAGTTTTACTGATAGATTTACTCCTATTTCTGTTTCTGCCTGTTGGGAGCTGACTCTGAGCAGAAAGCGGCTATCATCTTTGTAGCCATCTTGAGCCATATACCCTGACAAGAGACTTGTTTTCAACAGCCTACAACAGCTGAGCACACTCTGATAATTATCTTGATATACCCATGATTTCCTTTCAAAAAAGGCCAGGCAGTGGTGGCACATGCCTTTAATTCCAGCACTTGAGAGACTCCAGCATAGACTCAAGATGAGACTCGAGACGAGACTTGAGGAGGGATATAAAAGGAGAGACTTGAGGAGAGAACGCAGCAGACTTTGTCTCTCGTCTCCAGATCAGACTCTGTCTCGTCTCCATTCTTCGCATCTCCGTCCCCACTCTCTCTCTTGCTAGGCCCTGACCCATGGACCGGAGCAACAGAAAGGGCCGTTACACTGCCAACTCCCAAACCCTTCTGGATAAAATCGTCCCACTCTCCTCTGAAATTTTAGACTATGTTTGGATATTGTTCATGGGTTGTTTATGTTATATCGTTTACTTTATCCACAAAATGATTGCTTTATGGAATCCGTCCTCTCTTTCTCATGCCCCCCATTGTTTATATGATGGCTCTGTGCATGCAATATGAACTGCATATCCATGGTTTGACTGCACACAAAAATGCAGCTCATTTTGACTATAGCTCCCTTTAGAGCCATGTCTCTCTACTTGCTGTATAATAGAATCACTGCTGCCACAGCCACTGAATTCTTAACGTATAGGCTCAAGCACAGTATCTTTGTTTTAAGACAGTGACAGTTTTACCAACTCCACAGCTCTGGGGAGCATAATGGAATATTGGTGATCAGGTATGGCCCTGTCTTATTTGTCACGCCTCTTGGCCTGCTATTATCCAAAATGAGTGGCCATGTGGAACAAATCACCAATGTGAAGGACAAAGCAAAATTACCAGGTAAGAAAGCATGAAATGGTAAATGTTTTATTTAATCTAGAATGATATGGAAATGTTTCATCTGATGCCAGCCTGCTGTTTTAAACAATCTCAGTCTCATTATTCAGAGCCACTCATACTAATGTGTCTTTGCAGAGGAAAGCTTGCTAAGTAGGCTGAGAGAGCACATTAGTACAATTGTGTCTGTCCTAGTCACTGCCTTTCATGCACATAAATGGCTCAATTTAATTTAATTTACCAAACATGCTTAGAGTACCTAGTACATAAACTGAACATATGCTTGTTGCCATGCATCGATATTGTATGAAAACATATAGATGTACATATGTAAGTGGACGGTTGTAAAAAAAAAAATGTAGTTTTGTGGGCACTCCAGGGAAGCAAGGGAGCATTGCTTTTCAGAACATTGTTAAAGGAGAATGGAGAATGTTTTGTTTTTCTAACAATTATTTTGGATTCATTGACTTTCGATTGTTGCTGCCACAGATTATCACAGTCCAATGGCTCCCAGAAGCATAAATGTATTGTTTTATTTTCTTATGAGTCACGAGTCTCACTAACCTGCCCCAAAGGTGTCATCAAGAATACACTGCTGCTCACAAGTTTCACTCTGTTTCTGCTTTTTTGCCTGGTAAGCTGCCCATAGCCCTTGTTCTTCTGGGTAATCCAGGTGCTTTTGAGCTTTGCATCTCATTTAGGCATAAGACAAATTCTTCTTATGGGTGGTATAGCATAAGGGTTAAGTGTATTTGTTTCTTGTATAGAAAAAAGCATGTAACCAAGAATCACATATTGAAAAAATTATCTACTTCCCATATTATCTTGATACTTCTGCTATCTATCAGAAAACTATACATGTGTAAGCATAATTTTTGGACTGCTATCTTGGTATTATCTCTGTCCTCAAGTCAAATAACACTGATCAAACATGGAATTCCCTCATAGTGTTCTAACTATAATTCCTACACTGTTTGGGGCAACTAATAGGTTTTATACTATTATAGTCATTTGGTACAATGTTAAAATAACTTTATGCATCAATAGTTCTACTTGAAGTTTTTGAGAAAAGCAATTTTGCTATTTTGTAGTCACTTCGAACCCAATAAATGCTCAGTACTGATTGATTACCTACAGCTGTGAAGGTTTTCAACTAAGATGTGAATAGCAACATTAGGTATATTTAAAGGCTAGAAAGTTACAGAAAGAAAGACAGTAAAGCTGAATATATTTTAGAAAAGCCAAGTACAAATTTTGTGATTAGACTTGAAGACTGCAGAAAATAGAGATAAAAATTGGCTTTGAAGAAATGTTATTCTGTAGATTCTGCAGGACCACAGTTAAATTTCTTAATCTTTTATGTTCTGTTGACCTATCTATAAAATGAGAAAAATGATGGTATAATAATGCTTCAACTTTATGGGACTACTGAGAAACTAAATTAAAAAGAAATTCAAAGAGGAAATGCTTGCTGTGAAAAGACTTTATCTGGAATGCAAGTCTCTTCTAAAAATATGCAACCAGAAGTCGACACTGCTATTGTGCAATTGTTATTGGTATATATGGTGACTATTCTGAGACCCTGAAAAAGAGAACATTTTAGTTTAACAAGAATAAAAAAAAACTTCAAAAGAGATACAGTGCTAACTGTATTGTAACTCTAACTGAAATTCAGTCTTCAAATCACTTCATACAAATATATAGCAGCTCTCAACTGGAAGCCACTCTTCATTAATTTGGTCAAGGAAGTAAATGTCTATAATAGCTGAAAATGGTCTAGAAAGTTGTTGGATCTTCTCTTCAATCTGTGCGATTTAATTAGGTACACTCATGTTCAGAATCAAAGGCAAGTTGGCAAGGGATAATTAGAAAAAGTACAATCTAAGAAACACTCTAGGCCATAACAAAGATCAGCAGCTTTCTTATGAGTTTGTTTTCCTGGAAAAGAAACAGCTCTACAAGGAAAGAATTCTAGAATCTATGCACCCAACAGTTGTTCAATAAATCGATGAGTGAATGAAAATTTGCTGTTTTGTTTGAGTTTCTAAAGTCCTGAATATCCCAGTCTTTTCTATTGGAATAGACAATCTTGTCATCATTTATTCGCATGCCCGTTCCTTCTAAAGCATAAAGTCCCTCAGTGTAGACATTGACCTTGAGGAGACACTTTAAATATGCCATTTAACCAGTCTGGATTGCTTTCTCCCAATAACCTCATTGAGATCCAGAAAACCTATACCCACTATGGAGCTTAAAAAAAATTCAGGCCCTAGGACAGAGTTCTTATGAGCACTTTGTATTGCACAGTGCATTTTTTTCACCCTAGTTAATGGGGATTGGAAAGAAGAAGGGATTCTCTTACATTAGAAATCCTACAAAGAAACTAGAAACAGAAACTCTGTTTACTATCATGTGCAGTTGAGCTTCATATGCTGGAGAATGAGCTCTGAGCTAAACATGTACTTATGGAAATGGAACACATATGCTATATACTTTGCACTATCTTCCTTACGACAAGAACCTTGTTCCTTTGTATAGCCTATCTACTGTGATACAAAATGGATCTTTATAAGCCATGTGTTTTCTTCTTAACATTAGGCAAAAATGTCAAATTTGTCTCAGCAGAGGACTCCTACTGGCTTACCACAGATTCATGAACTATGCTAGATGGTCCTCCTTGACGGGCAGAATGAATTCGAAAATTGACAAAATTCAAAGAAGAAATGTTTGCTATGAAATGTGTACATAAGAATATTCTTGAATGGGTATAAAATAAATTCAATCGAGACTAAGCAAAAGAATCTGAGAGGGCTAAGTGTTTGTTTTTCAAGTTGTCATTTCCCCAGACACAGCTAATTGTGGCTTAATTAACAGCAGCTAGCCAGGACCAAGTGGAGATGAACATAGATTCCCTGGGATGCTGTGGTCTTTTACATTCATGTGGAGTATTCAATTAGGTATAGGGCACAGAGATAATGGATGGGGCATGTGTTCTTTTTCCAGCTTGTCCTGGGGGAACTAAATATTGAAGTTCTCTGTGATGATAGGAGAGGTAGAGAAGACAGAACCACCCCTTAGGAAGCATCTGCTGTATGCCTTGTGCCACACATACTATTTCATGTGCTTCTCACAATTGATTAAAGGGCATCTACTATTATTTCCCTAGCATCGGTACTAAAGCTACGAGTCTAAGAGACTAATAATTATTTCAGGCTCATAACATCAGAGTTACAAAAATAGCTAAGCCTATCCTTGTAAATTGCAACAGCATTCTGACACTCAGAGGGAATTGAAAAGGAAGGATTGTTTTTGAAATCTAAACCAGTACAATACCATAGCCATTGGCCACCTGTGGCTACTAAGCATTTAAAAAGTAGCTACTTCTGAAATGTGCTACAAGTATCAAATATACACTAGATAAAAATGATGGATAGATTTAAGGAAAGTAAGGTAGACATATTTTATAAAATAGACTCTTAAAATTGAACCCAACTGTGGCTTTTTCCTTTGATTATGTATCTATCAAATTTTCTGCCTCCCATTTGAAACTCACATTTTTTTTCTATTGGACATCACTTGGATTAGTTAAGCCTCATGACAGTTACTAGCAACTACATGGGAAAGCAAGAACAGTGTGTTGGACCTTTGGAGTGAATGAAAACATTGTTTACTAACAAGTGCCCTCTCCCCAAGTAATGCTGGTATTGTCTGAAGACATTATGGTCTGTCATGACTGAAATAGGAATGCTAATAGTCCTTGGTGTGTAGAAGCTAGGGATGGAGCTATGACTCCTACGATGGACAGGAAAACTCCACAGCAACTTTAACGTGTCAAATATTAGAAAAGCCTATGTTTCGAACGTCTGTGTTTGGAGTGGCACGGATTAGAATAAATAGGTGAGAGACTATTGTTCTCTATTGAGAACTGAGTGAGTACTCTTGAGAGGCAGTTTGGGATTTGGCATTAAAAGCTGGATTTACATGCTAGGATCAAGACACAGTAAAAGGACTGTGCCTCAGAAACAAACTCTGTGAGCCAGTTTATGAGAACTTGGATGTACTTCCAGGGCACAGCGCCATCCAGAGCCCAGCTCCATCCCACACCAATACCACTCATTCCTCTCAATGGAAAAGGGGGCTCCTTGAGCCAAGGATTAGAGAAGGACCAAGGGCCAGGGCTCTGGTCAGGCTTTCTGCTCTGGAAAATAGCACAGAGGCTTGGAGCCGGGCAAAACCAAACAAACTTAACAAATGACATCAACCACATAATATTTTTTTTCTGCATAATTTCCTAATGAAACTTTGAACCCAGTGTCAGGCTCAAGCACTTTCTTATGTCAGGCCTCAGAAAATAGTTTCTTCAACAAAATAATACAAATTGAATTCATGAAGAAAATTGGATATATGGGTTAAGCCAGCATTTTCTGGAGATGCTTTATGATTTTCAATAGAGATTTTTCTCACATCTTAGAACACATTGCAAGTCAAAGAGACAGCTAGGCTGCTGTTGAAGGCTGAATATCAGTAGTATAATTTGAAACCTCTGATGTGTACATACTGAACTAGAGCAGGCTTTATACCACAGGACAAAAGGACTAAATCTGCATCTTTTCCTGAGATTCAACCTTAGCTGAAAACAGTATTTTTTCCTGTTCCCCTTACAGTGTTTCTCTGCCTCTATGGAGACTGGCCAATTGCACAGCATCTCTATATCTCTAAAATGAGGGAAATACTATGCCCTACTTACTGAAACAGTATGAAAATGAATAAACAAAATCCACACAAAGCTTACCAGTCCTGTGTGGTACTGTCATAGTGTCCAAGACACAGATAACACAGGAGAAAGCTATTTGAACTGGGGTTGGAATGGGGAGTACTTAAGTGGAATGGGCCCATCAGAGGAAACAAGGATGGAACTGATTCACCTACCTGTATATGGAAACATTTTATAGAACTTTGAAAATCAAGACCAGTTTCTATTGACATGTGGATAGAAAGACAGGCCAATGTAACAGAATAAAATTTCCAGAAATAGAACCAAGTATATACAAGAACTCAATATATCATAAAGGCAACATTTCAAGAATGGTGTTGAAATCAACTATGTGCCATCTGGAAACAGATAAAGTTAGATCCAACTTTATCCTTTTAAGATTTCCAATGAACTTCTTGATGAAGGAAAAAAAGACACTGTTTTATCAACTCCGAGGCAACTTTCAGTGACTCAGATTCCTGATACTACAAAAAAGAATAATAAATTAATGTAACTAACAGTTTATCAAGCAGGTATTCCAAAAAATGAACAATGATCCAAAGAAGGCAATTGTAATAATATATACCACATAGAGTCATTATTATAAAGTAAAAACAAATGACAATAATTGAACAAAAAAGATATAAACAAAAATCATGGAAGAAAATGTTAACAGCCCTTAAACTAGTTATAAGATACTTAGTTGTAGAAGAGAAATAAAATTTAAAACTACATAGTGCACTTTTTTATTATTCATTGTCAAATGAGCAGCAATGCAGCAGTATACTCATGTCCTCTGCTGGTGAGGGCAAATGACAGCACTCACGCTACGCTATGCTGATGAAGGAGCCAGGAGGGATATGGAGACAGTGCTCACATTACAAAAGCATTGCCTAACAAAGCTTCAGAATATGTTAGGTTAAAACAACCAAAAGTCATCCCTAAAGTTATGGAGACTGCAAGCCAAAAAGCAAGGGATCACTGGAGAATTTGAACAAACTCTCTGGAAGACATCTGCCTTGTCTGTTGATGGCATCCCATCATCTGCTTCTAGTGTCACATGCATTCTTTCCTATACGTTGCTTTGCAAATCTTTCTTTCTGTAAGGACACTAGACTTTGGGTGAGCACTCATCTCCCAGAGGCATGACCTTCTCTCCTTCATGGTATTTCCTACAAAGGCTAATTCTGAAGGCCTCTCATTGCACTGGTTTTGAATGGACATAGTTTCAACCACATTTAATGCTTCCTTTGGCCCTAGAACTTCATTTGGAGGGATTTCATACACACACTAACACACACACACACACACTCATCCACACAAGTTACACAAGTTATTACACTCTTTCTGTAACAGCAATTTATTGAGATCACTCAAAGCAATCAAATATAAAGGCCAGTTAAACAACCCATGGCATGTCTGTGTGATGGAATGTTCACAGCAGGGCAGAGATGCAAAAAAGATTTACTTAAAATGATAGAGCTGTTTTCACTTTTTAACTATGTGAATATATTACTTACCCAAAATGTTCCATTAAGATTTCCATGGAAACAATTAGAGCATAAGATGAGAGTTGGAAAGTGTGAATACAGATACACTTTCTGCATTTTTAATGCTGGTGTTTTTCTTCCAGAAAGTGTTAATTGAACATTTTCAAGCCAGAAGCAGGACTCAGAATCTTTCTTCAAATGATTTGCCAATGACATTTTGACTGAGCATAGAAAAAGTCCCAGCTGAGTCCCAGCAAAGGGGCCAGTTCCTAAGATCACAACTCACATCTTGAAGACGGACATTGCCACCTATTGAAGCTTTCATTTATATTTCAAGATGTTGAAATGTAGAAAACAATAAGTCTTAGAAAGGGTTAAATGTGATATACACAGAAAGGTTGGACCAAGGTCACATGTCATTCTGACCATTAGTTTGAAGCAGAAGCTCATGGCCTGATTTATTCTCTATTCATGTTTGACTCCTGGGATGATAAGAATGGATATATGGGTGAACTTATCTACCATGGCAGTCACCCAAAGATAATGCAAAAGCAAGTTAGAAACTGGAGGAGACTTCTCTAATAATACATATTATATAGAATTAACCCTCTGATATTATAAATTACAGCAAAGTAATAATAGTTAAAAAATATAATCAGTATTCATAGTTAAGAATATCAGTCCTTAAATGTGGAACAAAAACCCTATTCATAAAGGAAAACTGTGAATAAAACTACAAGAAGCACTAATTATTATCTGTTCTCAGTATAGGCTTATGTAGGCAGAGTGTCATGGAAATAGAATGGAAGGTAAGTATGGAGGAAGCAAGGCCATGTGGCATGTACATGACAGATTTCCCTCTCTATGGGGCATCTTTGAATTTCTTGCACATATTTATTCATTTGTCACATATGTTTTATTTCTATAGGCCGCACACCCCACTCTAAGCTCTGAGGGTGTGGTAACAGCAAGACAGGAAAGTTCCTTCACATCCTTGAATTGTATTCAGGTTCCCTCATGCCTTCAGATTGTACTCTTGTCAGAGAGAAACATCATTAATAGATAACAAACAAAAACATATACAAGATTCAAATCTAGTAATGCTCAGAGCTTTACAGACAACTGAGTTATGATGAGGTGGGCCAGTGTGGTAGCTAACTGATAAAAAGCACTTGCGAGATTTATTTTTTGGGGGGAGAGTGGAGGAATCCATGAGCTTTTCCTTTGTCCTTCATGTTTTTGTCATGATGCACATGTGTACAGTCATGCCCCCCACAATATATAAATATATAATAAAAAGAAAATGATATGAGAAAGATAATTTGGTCAGCTAATATATTCAAGGTGCCAAAGGAGAGCTTCTAAGGTAAGGTGACATTTATTCTGAGATTTGAATGACAAGAGTGACCTGGTCTTGGGGACCAGTGGCTAAGGTAATGAAGTATCCTGGGAAGTCACAAAAAAAAGACATATGCAAACTGTACTTGGTAGACTACAAAAAGAAATGAGTGGTAGCTGAAGCATAGTCACTAAGAGCAAAAGTAGGACGGATGAGAGATGGGAGATGGAAAGGCCAGTGGGCAACAAGTCATGGAGTCTTTGGAAGCTAAGAAAAGGTATTTTGGAGTTCATTGTAAATATACATTCTGTGATGTGAATCAGTTTGTGTTTATAAATGCTGAGTCTAGACAAGATGCTGTGGAGTGAACAGTTAACAATGTGGTTGTACAGAAAAATCACCATGAATATGCACAAGAAAGTGTTGTGCTATGATTATGAAGAAGGATGAGTGTTGACCCATTTAATTCTTCACTTTTATAGTAGCCAAAATCTTTCAAAAAGTCTTGTGTATGAGAACAGAGACAAATTCTTTAGGGAAATAAGTTAATATTTGAGCCTAGCATTTAGATATCATCCTGTCTTTTATTTATTCTGTGCCCCACCTTATGAATCACAGAGGGAATATTAGGCATATTTGTTTCAAGCAAATATTCCATTACTGTACTGGCAATAGGGAACCCACTAACTTTGATGGGGAAATTATGGGAAGAAAATGATGGGAAGAAAGAAGGGCGACAGGCATGAACGGAGGGAGGGAGCAAGGGACAGAGGGAGAGAGGAGGGAGGGAAAGAAGTAAGGAGAGACAGGAAGAAAAGAATGGAGGGAGGAAGGGAGGGAAAGAGGAAGGTAAGGAGGAACAGAGGGAGAAACCAAGAGAGGGAACATAACAAGATCCCCACACTTGAAATGCTTTACAGCTACAGAAATTATATCACTGAATAGTATGATGTCACTATAATCTGGTAACTGGAAAACTATATTTTAAGGACATTTGGCATATCCGTTTTAGAGAACTATCAGAACAGGTAGTGTTTCTATTTTCCTGGAAGAAGATTAAGCATGCACTTGTCCTAATTTTCTCAGCCTCTGTGAGGTGATGAGCAAAGTCATCTCTGCCATATGTTATGAATGATGTGCACATTATCACTCATGAAAATCTCAAAGCTGCTTTTGAGATAGTGGGATTTCACCAACCACATTAACCTCTAACATGAGGGATAACATTTACCTCTGTATAATGTGTGAAAAGGGAAACAAAAAGACCCTCCAAGGATATAGAGTATACAAACAAACTGTCAATGATGTTATCATAATGACTGCCTTGGTCTCGATGCTATTGTTGCAAAACATTTGTGACAATGGGATGAAAGAAAATAAATCTTACATTGGAAACACAAGTACACTAGACAAAGCATCCATAGGAATCAGCTCAGGGAAGCAAAGCGAAGCCATCTGTGGAAATCATCCAGCATAGAGGGATGCTGCCCTCCCTAATCATCATGCCTCATTTTGAAGAGCATTCTGGGAAGAATAGAGATATTGGAACCTGAGGACAAATCCTTATACAGATTATGCAATTGATGTCTAATCACCAATAACTGTGATATCCTTAGTAATTAGAATTAATTCTAACATCAGCTGGATGTGTTTGGTATGAAGATAATTTTACTTCTATACCATAAACATGATTTGGAAAAAATAATCTATGTTGGTCCAAGTTCCCCAGAGGATACAGAAAGAAAACTAGTCATAGTTTGATGCTAGAAGTATCAAATTGGGGGAAGGATGTCCTCAAACCAGATGTTCATCATTTACATACAGGATTCTAGAGACAGTTCTACAAATGAAATGTGGCAGGCTATCATTGATATTTTTTAGAGATAATTATTTTGGTAAAGTAAATTAAAACTACAAATTAATCATTAAGCAAAACTATAATGCAGGTAAATTGACTAAATTCTCCACACATATAATTGTTCCAGAAACTTAAAGCCTGTCAAAGTATCCTGTGACATAATGACCAGAGTTATGGCTTTTTACCTAATGCCTACTAATGTGCCTATCTATGAAATACAGCATTCATTTACTTTATACTTGCTAGTGCCAAATAGCAAAAGCATAAGCCGAGAAACGTTACTGAAACATGCTGTGGTGAAATTAAAGCAGGCAGGATAGAATGATGTTCTAGAATCAAATTAAAATGGCACCAGTGGAGGAAAATTGATGCTAGAAAATGGAAACAAAATATGCTTCCATCACAATTCAAGAAAGCACAAAAGTAAGTAGGATACATGGCTGTTCCAGCATCTTATCATGGGGGATGTCTTCTTTGCGCCACTATCTTCAGGAAACAAATGAAACCTACATGGCAAAGAGTCTTTGCTCAAACAAACAGGTTTCTTGCCCATCTATACATGTATTCTTCCCTTTAGTACCTGTAGAATGTACGTTTTCCTGAGAATCTTGTTGAGCCAAATTAACTGGAATCCTCCACACTCAACATCAACTGTATGATCAGCTTCCATACTTCACTGTTCAATTTGAGAAACGGTAACAAATCAATTAAATCCATTAAACAGTCACAAATTTTTTCCTGTCTACAAGGAATGTAGGGACAGGGGATGGAGCAGAGACCGTGGGAATGGCCAATGAGTAACAAGCCCAACTAGAGACCCATCCCATGGGCAAGCACCTGATGTGATTAGTGACACACTGTTATGCTTGCAGACAGGAACCTGGTATTGCTGTCCTTTGAGAGGCTCCATCCAGCAACTGACTCGGACAGTGCAGAAACCCACAGCCAAACAGTGGATGGTGCTTGTGGCCTCTTATGGGAGAGTTGAGGAAGGAATTGAGGGTCCCAAATGGAATAGAAACTCCACAGGAAGACCAACATAGTCAACTAACCTGAACCTTTGGAGGCTCTCGCAGACTTAAAGACCAATTAAGGAACATACATGGGCTGCACCTAGGCCTCTGACACATATGTAGCAGATATATATCTCAGTCTTCATGTGGGCCTGGACCAACGACACAGGGCTTTCCCTAAAGCTTTTGTCTGTCTGTAGAATATGTTTCCCTAACTCAACTGCCTTTTCTGGCCTCACTAGGCGAGGACGCACCTAGCTCTACAGAGATTTGATGTACCAGGATGGGGAGAATACCCTGGAGTGACTTCCAATCTCTTGAGGAAAAAGGAAGTAGAGAGGGATTGAGGGGGGACAAAAGACTAGTATGTAAAGTGAATTTTTAAAAATTAAAGAAAACTTAAAAAGAAAATTAAGTTATATAAATTCACAGCTAAATAAATTATAGTAAAACTAAGTCATCGAAACATAATTCTTTCTAGTTTATATTTTATTATTATTGAAATGGGCCATAGTAAGAGTCTTTGTATTATGAAATCAGTGAACACTGTAATCAGGGTTTGGTATATGGTCTTGCTATAATCCAGACTTTTCAAAGTGGTGGAGATAGTAACATTAACGCACATCAACTTCTGTTTTAATGCTGTAGTTGTCACATGACAACATGACAGTACAAAAATTCAGTTAATATTTTCTAGTGCTCAAAATCCTTATTTGATTAAAAAAACAAAGTCTCTCACTTAATACATAAACATGTTTCCAGTGTTCAATTTTCTGGTATTAACTTCCATCTTTGTCTTTACTCTAAAGAAAATTTCAGCCAATATTCCTTCATGTTTTTATTACCTTTCCTCATCAAATGCAGATA
The DNA here is from genome assembly GCF_004785775.1 of Grammomys surdaster. Classification (NCBI taxonomy): domain Eukaryota; kingdom Metazoa; phylum Chordata; class Mammalia; order Rodentia; family Muridae; genus Grammomys; species Grammomys surdaster. The sequence continues at coordinate 2,249,680 of NW_021604607.1, read as the reverse complement.
AAAAAATTGAACACCATCCAGTGAGAGCATTGATAATCAACTATCATTTTAGAGTGTACATGCAGGGTATCACTATTAATGTAACTGTGTGCCATTTGGCTTTAATATGTGAGAAGCAATAATCCCCACTTCAAAATAAAGCTTTTGGACATTAAGAGTAGTGAAGAAAGAGATTTATTTTTGGTTCTCCAGGAGCTAATTATTATCCTGGACCAAAGGGCAAAATGAGTGGGAGAAGCAAACAAGGTTTTGCATTTCTACTCCCTCCCCCTTGTCCGTGTGAATTCCTCATTGGCTGAGCTCCTTAGGCAGCTACATGCTTTCCTGCCTGTCTACCAAAACTCCCACCCAACCTCTCTAGTCTTCTGTGGTGGGAAGTCCTTTGAATTTTCTGCTACTTGAGCTTAGTCACAAAGTAAATTGTAACTTTTTAACTCCAAAATAAACTAAAAACAGCCAAGTAAGCAGGTTCCAGTTACTAGGAGGGAAGGCCTATACCCAGTACCTCCTGCTTCTCTATGATTCTTTCACCAGGGCTATACTCCTCATACTGGAAAAGGACCATAGTGATTTATTCCTTGTAGTGTGTGAGAGTGTGTGTGTGTGTGTGTGTGTGTATTTTATAGGAGAATAATTATTGAACAATGACCAGCTTATGAAACATTCATTAAGGATGAGTAGATATTAGCAAAAGTAAAATTTTCAAAGACATTTGATTAAATTTGCATATTAAAATGAACAATTTGGAGATGTCTTTGAAAGTGATCAGGCCTTTCTTTGCTTAGGGTTCAAAAAACTCAAAGCAGCCCCAAGTCAGTGGCTTTTAGATTCTTGTCCAGAGAACTCAAGGAATGAAATTCATGGACCACAGAGGATGGGTTTAGATAGTTTATTTTATGGATTCAAACATGGGAACTTAAAAGACAACAGAGTGCAGTGGGAGGAGTCCCACGTAGCAGGGTAGCATCCAGATATTCTGGGGTCTTTTTAAATGGGCATAAAGCAGCAACTGTGGTGAAGTATGAGAATGAGGATGAGCTGGTTAGTCTAGGTGCCCAGGTGCCTCCTCTGAGCATCTGTCATGGTGTCACATACAAGAGCTAGCCAAGTTATCCCTTTGGAGATAACAAAGCAGCTGTCCTCTCTTTTGGCATCCTTGTGTCCAGCAAGGATAGTCTCAGACCACTGACTTCAGATCTCTGCCTTGTCTAGTTACTTTCTGTTCTGCATTCATATTGCTACACATATATATCTGGGTATAAGGAAATCTAAAAATAGAACAGTTAACACATAGTAGTAGAATAAGACAGAATTGCTCCCCTTGTTTATGTTGTCTGAGAGCACCTACAGGTTTTGTTCATACTTTTCTTTCTTTACTAAAATCAGTAACATAAACAACTATTATTTATGTGTTTAGGTATTTATTTCTATATTCTAAATGCTATGCTAAACATATTGAGTAGAACATGTATTTAATAACCATAATAATCCAAGCAATCATTATGCCCAACCCCCATTTCTTTTAATTAGAAACTGTAAGATCAATTTAATGTAAGACTTTGCTGAAAGATACAAGCTACTAAATCTTTCTTCATTTCCCAATATTTTAAATGTTGCTGGTTATTGTTCCAAGAGGAGATATTTTTAGGCTAGACTAAGAAGTTTTAATTATTTCTATTATAAAGCTCACAGCAAAAATAAGTTCATTGTTTAGAATTTATTGTTAATGAACCTTTTAGGCACTACCAACATATTGACTTTATCAGAATTTATTATGTGCTTAAAACTACCACTATCATGTGACTTGATTTCTTACATATTTGCCTCCTGGTTCCTGCTGTTTGATTTTATTTTAGAGATCCATTTCCTACCTTCTGGGAATTGAATCCAAAATCCAGTCCCCACCCCCCACTCCCCGCCTTCAGGGATCAATTCAAATGTGTATTTCTTTCTGTAGTTCTTGTTTTGCCCAGTTTAAAGGTAATCTTTTCCTCACTGAACCACATGTATTTGCATCTCCTGTGCAGTGCTTTCCCAGTCCTGTGCTGCAGCCTTTCTAAGAGCTCCGCTAGGTGGTTCTTCCCCCTCCAAACAATCACTGTAGAGGAGATTTTCTGAAGTGCCATTAAAAAAAGAAACACCACTCACCTTAGTTTTTCTCAGTATCATCCCTGTTATATTCCCATTCCCAAACACATCTTTACCCAAAATGCACTGATACAACATGGCTCTATTCTGCCAAAGTACCCAGAATTTGATAAACAATGAACATAAGACACTGTCTTCTGTACTAAAACCTCCTACTCCTAAGGCTCAGGGATCACTCAGAAGAGGGGTTGGAAAGACTGTAAGAATCAAAGGAGCAGAGAATTTTCTGTGACCATAAGTCACTACACCCAAATGTCTCACCAACGTGACTGCCTAAGTATGAGCTGAACAAGGGACAACACTAAGAGGCATGCTAATACGGAGGGGACAGTATTCTAAGAGGTCCCAACAGTACATAAAGAATGTTGACTGTGGGAGAAATAGTCTTCCCTGGGGAAGAGTACACCAATTGGTCATCCAAGACCAAATGATCATCTTTGAATTATACATATGAGGGACAGTATATGGAATGAGCATGTTTTACTTATTTAAGTGTGTGTATGTGTGTGTGTGTGTGTGTGTGTGTGCGTGTGTGTGTATGTGTGACAACAATTAATGAAAAATGAGGTCATAATTTGAAACAGAATATGAAGTGACTATTGAGGATATATGGGAAGAACTAGAGGAAGGATAAGAAGGAATAAATGGTGTAACTATATTATATCAACAAAATATATAAATACATATATTTTTATTTTATTTTTAATAATTACTAAATGTATTTATTTGTATATTTACATTCCAAGCACTGCCCCTTGCTGATCCTCCCTCACTGAGACCCTCCCCCCTTCCTTTCTCCTCTGAAAAAGTGGGACCCCCCTAGGTATCCACCTACACTGGCACATCAAGATTCTGCCAGATTTGGCACATTCTCTCCCACTGAGGCCTTGTTAGGAAACAGATTCCACAGATAGAGCCTCTGCTCCAGTTGTTAGGGGCTCACATGGCGATTAAGCTACACATCTGTTGCTTATGTGCTGGGGGCCTCATTCCAGCCTGTGAATGTTCTTTTGGTTGGTGGCTCATTTTCTGAGATGTCCCAGAGGTCCAGTTTAGTTTACTCAGTTAGTTGTTCTGTGGGGTACCCATCCTCTTTAGAGCCTTTAATCCTTCTCCCTCCCAACTCTTCCAGAAGAGTCCCCAACCTTGATCTAATGTTTGGATGTGTGTATTGGCATTCATTTCAGACAGCAGCTGGACAGAGCCTTTTAGAGGACAGTTATGCTAGGCTCCTGTCTGCAAGCATAACAAAGCATCATTACTCACGTCAGGGACCATACTTGCCCATGGGATGGGTTTCAAGTTGGGACTGTTATTGGTTGACTATTCCTTCAGTTTCTGCTCTATCTTTGTCCCTGCATTTCCTTTAAACAGGAGACATTTTGAGTGGAAAGTTTTGTGGGTGTGTTGGTGTTCTTATCCCTCTACTTGAGGTTCTGTCTGGCCAGAGAAGGTGGCCTCTTTTTAAGGTCATAGGCACACATAGAAAACAACAACAACAACAACAATAAAACCAAAATTAAAAAAAAAAAACAAAAACCTGGATTTTGTTTATCTTCATATCACTTGGAGACTTACCCATTGATTTTACATGTAGGAACTGGGAAAATATTAATTGAAGAAGGAAAATTTGCATTTACTTATGGAGAGAGAAATGGCCATGGATGCTCTGAGTGCCCTCCCAGAATCACTCAGTTACATGAGGGTAGATAGCATCCCAAACTTAGGCAATGAGCAGGCTAGTCAACAAATTATAGAGGCTACCATAAGTCATTTGCTAATTCTTGCTCACCATAGTTCTGAAGTAGGAGAAACAAAAATAAAGAATTGTAAAGCTGGTCTCAAAGCTCCCTCCCCTGGATTGTCTTAGCCTAAAATGCTCCTACCATCCCAGCCTCTTTGGTTTAGATTTTTTTCTCTGCACCTTTTAATTGTGGTATTTGTTGATGGAAGGCTATTATTGTCCATATAACCATGTTATCATATTGTCCTTTATTACAGGTTACATGGCAGCTACAGGAAACAGTGAGTACTTTCCATAGAGCAAGAAGGAAAAGGGGGACTTTAAGGTGATCATTTCCTAGCAGTGTGGTGTATGGAGCTATGTGTGGAATTTTTTCTTCTGAAGGGTACTCTTGAAGCTGTTAACAGATATGAAAACCTTAAAAAGTTAGAATATATTTATTCTTAATAATAAAAGTATTTTCCTTTTGTCTTGACATAGAGCTATGTTGAGGAAAGCTCAGCAGGGGTCAGAAAGCTGCAGACACAGTGAACCCACATTCTGTTCAGAACGGCAAAGTAATGAATCTTCATTACCAGCTACAGCCTGCCTGCTGTGCTTCCTAGAAAAAAACTGATGGAATCTGTTACCTCCCAAAGCAAGCCACTGAGGCATGCTCCTCCCCAGTCTACCACCTGGAGCTGTGTAACTCCTGTCTGGTGTCCATACAACCATCTCTTATGGCTTAGAGATAAAAGGACTGCTGAGTGAGTTGTGTATACACCCAGAAGGGATTGAGACAAGACAGTGGGGAAAGACATGAGGGTGCAGTGAACAGAAAACAAATGAAACAACTATTAAATAATTCAGGACAATTGCCTGAAGAAAAACAGACATTGAATGGTATGGAGGGGATAAATAGATCAAAGCATGGAAAGTAGTCGGGAGAAGGAGGAGATAAAAGACTTCACCCATGGGAGATAAGCAGGAAGGTATTTCCTAATTAGGACAGGATGTTAATAACTGGGTATTGAATACAGAAGACACAGCATATAATTTCCAAGCAGCCTCTGAAGAAGCACTCAGCAGTGTCTTCTTGTTTTCTGTATAGGTTTGTAATGCCTTCAGAAAGCTGACTTTCCAGGAGCAGTTCAAGGTTCTTTAGCAAGAATAAGTACTATACCTACAAAGCAAAGAGAAACTTTCAGAAGCAAGGGACCTCTAGGAGAGAACAGAGAGAAGTTCAAGTTTCTAGACTTGGGACACAAACATTCTGAACTCAACCATCTGGAATGTAGAATTTGCTCAGCTGATATTTTCAACACAAGGAGAGTTGAGCAAGCATGGTTTATCCTATTTGTGTATAAAAGCCATTTCACAAGGTCTGTTCTTATAGTAACTATGTAATGATCACAATGAGTATGAGATAGTCAGAAAGCAAATCTTGTTTGGCAAGAAGTAACATATATAGGAGCCTGTCAAGATGGCTCTGCAAGCAAAAACTTGCTATCAAGCTTAGTAACCTGAATTCAATTTTCAGGACCAACCTAATGGAAAAAAAGAACAAGCTCTTGTTTGTTTGGGGTTTCTTTTTTGGTTGGTTTGGTTTTTTTGTTTGTTTGTTTTTCGAGACAGAGTTTCTCTGTATAGCCCTGGCTGTCCTGAAACTCACTCTGTAGACCAGGCTGGTCTCAAACTCAGAAATCCACCTGCCTCTGACTCCCAAGTGCTGGGATTAAGGGCATGTGCCACCACTGCCTGATTACAAGTTCTTGAAAGATGTCCTCTGACTTCCATATGCATTCTGTGGCACCCCACACATAAAAATATGTATAAATATGATCAAATAAATATACATAAACATAAATGTGTATACTGTTGAGATGGCTCAGTAGATTTGAAGTGTTTGCAATACAAACCTGACAAGTTAGGTTCTATCCTGGTTCCTCCCCAGTGTTAGTGAAAGCTGTCCTTTTTCCTCTATGTACATGCACACACATATATATGCATTATTGGACATCTGCTATATACCAGTTTGAGTTCCTTCAAAATTAGTAAAGGAAAAAGTGAAAAAAGCCTATGATTTCCATTGTAGCAAACACTTGGCTTGATATGGGGCAAAAATATAATCTATTTGTCTAGAATATTATTCTATAGCTACTACTACAGTGTTTCTCAACTTTTATCAATTAGAAATTTTCTTCATAATCCTGTGTCTCTATAGAAGTGCAATACCACATAAAAGCTGCATATCTCTTAGCTTTTGTGGGGTTATTTCTCACCCTTCAAGAATCAATACTTATATTCTCATGGGAACATTTGAGTCCCATTGAGATACCAAATGTGTTCTCATAGTTCACTGAAGAAGAGTTTGACTCAAAACAGCTGGAGTCAATAAATCCTGGGCACAAGTGTGTCAGATATTTAAATATACCTTGGTGCCACTAGGTGCATGGTTGAGTTTCCCTCTCCCTACCTGGCACTCTTGGCAAACAGGGTCAATAAACACACAGGTCCACTTTAACATAGTAAGTGGTAGGGCACAATTATTTCAGGATGCCTCATTTTGTAGATTGTGGGTGTCAATATAGATAGAGTTTGAAGGAAGACATCTAAGAGAAGGCAACTCAGTTGTTTTATAAGCTGAGGGAAGTCAGTCCATAAGAAGAGCAATGGTCCTCACACCCTCCACTCCAGACTAACAGGGCTTATCTGTCGTCTTGAAACTTCTTTTTTTTTAATTTTTATTGGATATTTTATTTATTTACATTTCAGATGTCATCCCCTTTCCCCATTTTGTCTCCCTAGAACTCCCATTCCATCCCCCTCCTACTTTGTGCTTTTATATCATTTGAACCATATGCATGTATTAAGGTCAGTACTACGTTAAGGGTCTAGCAATACAATAGATGCAAATATTCAAGGAACAAGCAAGAGAATAAACACAAATACTCAAAGAACAAGCAAAGCATTAAACACAATTCCATGAATACTCCTGTGATCACTGTTTTTAAGGGCTTATCATGATGACCAAAATATCTGAGCCAACTTCCCTGTCCTAGCCCAAAGTCACTTTTATGTCTGAAGCCTACTTCCTTATTCTAGCCTAGAATTTAGATTCCTGTCTAAAATTGCTTCTTTATTCTAGCCTAATATTTAGATTTTTGCCTGAAATTACTTCTATGTTCTAGCCTAATGTAACATTCCAGCCTGAAACCTACTTCCTCATCCTTGGCCAATTTCATATTCCTGCCAAGTAGCCCATTTCCTTGTCCTTGGCCCATGTCACATTCCTGACAAGCAGCCCCAAAGGCTCTTTGCCTCTCTCCCTTTTTTATTTCATTAACAAGACTCAGTCTGTCTTAGGTCATTCTGACAAGAATGCCTTCCTTACTCATCATGGAATATGCATTATCAAAAGTAATGCACTTTTGTCTTAGGTTGGTAAGGCTCTGTGCAGAATCTTACCAGTCCTTGGCTTACCAGACTGTTCATTTAATAACTCTGTCTGGGGGTCCATTTTCAGGTTCAAGCCATGTGCTTTGGCTGCCAACGTGCTGATGTTTTTAAAGAAAAGCTTTAACATGATGGCCAGGAATAAAAATATTCTCAGAACAAAAAGGGCTAGCATGATCAAGCTATATATGGCATTCTTGAAGCTTGACCAAAATAGAAATACTGACCTCAGGCCATGGGTAATTTTATCAGCAGTATCTACCACATCAATGCTCAGCAGAATAGCATTCTTAAAATTCATAAACTCACTATGTTATGTTAAAACATCCAGAGAGGTGTTAGAATTATGCCAAATATACTTCAAGCATCTTTAAACTTTTTCCTAATTATAATGGGTACCACTGTAAATTTTAGAACTAGTGTGAATCCCACGGTATTTGACATGACACTCAAGATGGCTCCTTACCCTTAACTTCTGAACCTCCTTCCAATAATTTGAATAGCATGAAGAGCATCAATCCATTATTCCAAATACCTATCTAAATTCTCTTGTATATTCAAAACATTAGTAATATTTTTTGCTCAATGATTAACAAAAGTAGCTATCTTAGCTTCTTGTGTCACAGCAATTGCAGAAGCAGTGATGCTAGCAATTAATGTAATTAAAGCTGTTATACCAGGAATAATCAAGCCCACTATCCTCTTGCTTCTGCTTAAAGCCTGACTCATTTCTTCCAGTACTTGCAAGCTATTTTTAAAATACCAAGGTTCTGTGATACTCAGACTACTTAAACAAAAGCAGGTTGATAGACCTCCATAACTGACATGACAGATTTCAAAACACAAACACAATTAGAAGGTATACAATCAATGTAACTTACATTATATAGTGTAGAAAGAATAAAAGTAATTTTAACTTGACAATTAAAAGAGCCTTGACACATTGCTAAAAACTGTTTGAAATCCAGATCCTGTCCCAACCTTATCTCTTGCTAATATAACATCAGAGAGTACTGCAGCTAATTTCCATATATGTCTCTAAAAATGTCCAGAACCAGACTTCTAAATGAAGACTGTTATTTCCAATATTGGATTGATTTCTAGGTAAATCTGTGATTAAGTCTGAATAACTGATCACATTTAAGAACAATACAAGAATCATTATAACTTCTCTTTGTGATTCTCTGTTCTACAAGATCTAAAAATCTTGAGGCAAGGAAGCTTGACCTATCAGGGCTATTGGTAAGCATTGGTGAGTTGGGAAGGTATGTCCAATAAGCTTCCCAGTCACCATTGTCAGGGCACTCAGCAAGTTCACAGGTCAGCATCATTCTTTGTGCTGGCCTCAGCATGTCTCTCCTGTCACTCTGGCAGCCACCATGCTCCTTCAGCATCCTGCAGAAAAAAGCAGAAACATGCCCTCTTCCCCATATTTAACACCTGATCAGGATCATGCCTTATGCCAGTAAGTAGATCTTTCTCTTTCACCTATGTATAAGTATGCCTAATTGTAGAGAGCCATAGACACTCAGCAGAAAGTTCCTTGGCGTCCAAATTTTATATATATATATAAATTTATAACTAAAAAGAAAAAAATTTATATAAATTTGTGGTGTACAGAGATATATCTCCCCCTCTTTTATTTTATGATGATATTGTTTTGTTTTAAAGTTCCATGGGCCCCTTCCACAGTCTCTTTTCCATGACAATTATAAGGAATCCCAGTAATATGGGTAATGTTAAATTGCTGCTAAAATATCTCATATGTTCGACTATGAGGGTATGCCCCCACCCGTGTACCCACTCCCACCTCCCTGCCTTCGAACTGCCCCCATCTGGGGCATCTAGCCTTAAAGGGACCAAGGACCTCCTCTCTCTTCAGCTGTATATGTAGAGGAGAATGGACTTGTCTTGAAACTTCTTAAAAACTCACATTTTGTGGCCTCATCCAGACTTAAAGAAGAAACTCCATGGGTATAGAAGAGCAGCTTTTTACTAAGAAGCCTCTCTGTACTTCTGAGAAATGCTGAGTCAAACCATTTGACTCCTCAGAGACGAGTTTATCTATGTATGAAGTGATAGTGATGGTCTGTCTGTAGATTATCCATGACTATAGGATTTATAAGTTCCTAGAGAACTTTGCAGAGTTCCTGAAGCAACACAGAAGATATGGTTGTGAGGAGAGTTAGCTAAACTCACTGATAAGGCTGGATTAATCATCTCCCTACTGACCACAGGCTGGAGAAACTGAAGATTGGACAAACAAATACCATATTCATGACATGTGTTATGATAACTGTGATATTTTTTCTTTCTCTCTTTCTCTATTTTTTTCTTTCTCTCTTTCTTTCTCTCTCTCTCTCTCTCTCTCTCTCTTTCTCTCATACACACACACACATACACACATACATGTGCATATGCACACAAACACACACACACACACATACCCCACTATGAGGAAAGAAAACTGTGAGTCTTATAATCTCAAACTATATAATCATTAGGCAAGCACATGACTATACACTGAACCTGCCTGTCACATCGATGCTAGACGCTAGTATATTCATTGTGTGAGAATTTTGCATGAGAAATGCTAAAAGAATACCCACTTTCTTCTATCCTGTGGTTCAGAGACAACAGTAGGGTTAAATAATATACAATCCAAATCCATACCCATTGACATAGTCACTGAAAAGTAAGTGAAATCAAGTGTCACATAAAAGTGTGCTTAGTAAGTCACTGTGACCACTCACAAGATTAATCAGCAGTGGCTAACAATAAAAAATTGAGGAATGAAACTGTCTCTCTCCTCAGGTCCCCAAGGGATTCCAATTCTCCGGGCTCCATTACTGTCTAATATATGCCTTCAGTTTCACCTGTATGTTCAGCAAGTGATCTTAAATTTGACTTATAGCTATTACACACACACACACACACACACACACACATACACACACAGCACTTTTCAAGTTTCTGGGGTGGTTTCATGATCTCAAGGGGGAAATATTCTCTAGAGTTTTTAATTCTTAGTTTTGTAATTCCCTAGTCTTGGTGACATTCATATTTACTCTTCAGAAGTATATATTGAGATCTATCTAGATCTTGAAGCTACTAAAATAGTGGAATTTTAAAATTCTAAGTCTGTGTTCTATGATCACATGGAAACAGAATTCCCAGTAGACATGAGCATAGAGCAGAGTTCTGGGATGCACATGGTTCAGAAACCAAAAAGAGTAGAAGTTGGCAAAGACCATTGAGATACAAGAAAAGACAGTGGGCATGGTGTTGCTGGAGAGCAAAAGGGTTTAGAGACTAATCAGTGCTGTTTGCATCATTCTGCTAAGAAGTTAAGTCTGAGGGAGAAAGAAAATTACTAAACATTTGGCATGATTATTATCTTGGTAATTTTGTGAATGTCAAATTTAAAGTCTGTGAGGGATGCTCTTCTCCAGGCACCATGAGACCCTGGCCATCTTACTCAGTCCAGCTGTGATCATCAGAGCAAGACTTATAACAGATCAGGACTTTTGACCCTTTGTCATTGAAGCAGATCTCGGCTTTCATAAGAGACCTCAGCTACTCATTCTCTCTTGCTTTGCTTTCCTCCTTCAGCTGATGTAATCCTGCCCCAGTTGTATGTTGTATGTGATCCTTTATGTCACAGCATAACGGAGCTGAAAGAGCAAATGAAGGGGGAACTCCAACTGGGAAGCTTTCAGCTGGGTTGGGACAGTTTTGTGATGCGATTGTTTGGAGGTCATTCACACTCGTTTAGGTAGCATGTCGCCCATATTCCTCTCAGGAACTTTAATGAATAAACTGCTGCTTCACTCTGCTATACTTAGATGGAACTGTTCCAAATCCTTGCTTCAGGATCTATGGAGAATATTTGTTCACAGGTCTCAAGGAAAGGCCATTAGGTGCATCCACCTGGGATAATGTCACCATTGCCACAAAATTGAAAGGAAATAGTCTGGGGAAGTAGCTACTGGTCTTGGGCAGAATGGGCAGGCTGTGTTCCAGGGAAAGTGTGGTGACCACAGACAGGAAGCAGGAAACCAAGGATGACCAGATTCTGGAAGATGATACTGAAGCCCTTAGCCAAAACTCTAAAAGTTACTGAGGAGAACTCCAGTAGCTTAAGGGGACAGGAGAAACAAATACAAGTATTAATTGGGTGGGGAGAGGTAAATATCCGAACCTAATAGTTGAAAATGGACCAGAACACATATTTTTCCTGAACATATGCTGGCCATTTTTCACCAAATTCGAAAGATTGAAATTTGGACTAGAAAACCTACAGGAATGTATAGAGAGGAAGAAAAAACATTTGGGACTGGCAAAGAATTCAATGGATAAATCTAACCTGGAGAGGATTCGGTCAAAGTAGAAGTTGGTGAAATACTTGTGGACTCCTACCATAACTTAACATATGTTCAGACTTCAGAGGTGTAAGAGAACTTAGTTGAAGCATTCCGCCTATGTACAGATGATCTCCTCTAAATTACCAGGCCTTCAAGTACAATGTTGCTTCAGATCAGCTAACAAATTCTCTTCTCTCAAGGTAAGTGGAGAGGTAAGCAATAGGAAAGTAATAGGTAAGTAACAGTAACAAGAAAGCATTTATCTTTTCATAGTTTTACTGACCTGTTTGAAAGACTATAAGCAAACTGAATCCAGAACAGAGATTGTAGCTGGTGGAATATATAAATATATATATATATATATTGTGGGCCCAACAGAAGGAGGCTTGAAATAGCAATGACTAGAAAAGAGGTGCTGCTGAGACTCCTTCTTTAGCCTCATGCATTATGCCTTTGTTTTAAAAGAGGCAAAAATGTAAGGAAGGAAATGGAACAATTTGCTCTGGGCTGATGACAAATCCTATGGCTTGCTCATGGCAAGAGACACCACTTTCTTGCTCCCTGTCAGCTTTCTAATGCCCTGTCAACTTGCTCTTCCTTTGCTGATGCATCAAGAGTATTAAAACTCCTTAAAGACTGATGTGACTTAAGTAGGCATTGGGAACCTACTTTGTAGTAAAGTAAATTTTAATCATTTTTATTTCTGCAATTGTAAAACTCACAGTGCAGTGACGGACATATACATACACATGCATAAAAATTAAAATAAGCAGCACAGATGAATGAATTGTGTGATCCAGCTTTAAGAAATTGATCTTTTGTGTATGCATTTGAGTTTGTAGGGGATGTTATGCATGTAACTGAAATCAGTAGCTTAAGATTTTCAAAAGTATGAAACAAAGTTAATAACACAGAAAATTTATGAGGACACATTTTCTAGCACTGGGTGCACTGTAAAGTCACCATAGGACAAGATCCCTGGCAGATAGTTGGGGAATTCGCTGTAAAAAGTGCAGTCTCAGCTTATAGACAGTATTTATTCCATAGCACAGGAAGGAGGAAGTATTGGAGGACTCTGAGTTCTGCCTCTTCCAGAAGGGTGGGTTTTCTCATTGTTCCACTTCTGTGTGAGTATTATAGACAAGAACACCACACACTAAACTTTCTGGTATCAATTTATCAACCTTTAACAAAGTCTTGGTCAGGATTTCAGAAAGCGAGTTATCAATTAAGGCTTGAGAGACACCATTGAATTAAAAAATCTTTCAAACAAATGCAGTTTTTTTAAGGACAGAAAATATTGTACTTGTTTATTTTTTTTTACAATATTTGAAACATTTTCTTTTCCTGTAACCAATTCCATTCAAATCCTTCCTACCTCCCCACTCCCCAAACGCATGTCCTTTCTGTCTCTCAAAATAAATAAATAAATAAATAAATAAATAAATAAATAAATAAATAAATCTGACAGAAGATCAGTAAGACAAAATAATCATAATGTAAAAAAAAATTTAAAAAGTGCGCAAAATAAGCCTGAAATCTCTGACAGTATCTTCAAGGCCTGCAAAGACTCAAACCAGACATTCTTCCTGTGAAAAGGAGGGGAACAAAAAGCACATCCCAACTTAGAGGCTGTTTGTAATTGGTACCTTCTGGGAGGGGTTGGGGATGTCATTCTCCAATGGGTGTCAATGAGTATATAGGCCACCCTCCAGGATAAGACCCATATGAAGGAGTAGTTGTCCAATTACTAGCAAAGAGATTATGTAACTCATCAAGATCCACAGAAAAAAATGATTCTTTACCTTTTAATACTTCTTCAGACTGGCTAGAGAAGATTAGAAATCACATAGTAATTGTGTTGTTAGTAAGTATTTATAAGGAAACATACTGATAGGAAGATAGATATATGTGAGAACTTGTTGCCTTAGCCCTCGGCTCCTGAAGATGGTCCTTGGGAGTAGGGAGTATAAGAAGGTGCAGAATCCGTGACACAAATTGTAGGAGTTAGGTGAGAAGCAGAAACAGACTCATTTATCGCAGAATTAAGGGTTACTCTTATACCCTCTACCCATACCCTATTGGTCCATAACTTCTTGCTCCTTGTTTCTGGAAACATCTGATTGGCTGGCCAGGTCATGTGCTCTGCCATCATTTGTCACCATGTGCCAGACAAATCTAAAGGTTGTAAAATGAGGATTCAGCTGTTGTGCGCACATGAGCCATGATGGGCTGCTAGTCAGGATATCCTGTCCCTTTCCTTCTACAACAACTGACACATACACTCATGGAAGTAAAGAAATCCCATAGTATTTGCAAATGAGGAACAATTGGCCTGAGTTGACCCTAGTCTGAAAGATGGAAGATACTCTGATTCCCTTTCCTGATTCCTTTCCTTGCTTAAAGCATTAAAGTGCAATTGTGATCACTAGTTCAAAAGGCTCGTGTGTGTTTCTAGGAGTAGGAAAAATTGATGTTTTCAATAGAGTAACATGATACATCCCCCTTTCTCTACATTTTTATTTTGTGATGCTCAATAATTGGAAGATCTCTGCTGGCCATATTGGTAGGAGACTCCCTTTCTCAATCAACTGTTTCAAATACTAATCTAGTACTATACAGCTTACATTCACACCCAGAAAAATATTCGACTAATTCTACCTGGGTATCTCTTAACATAGTCAAATTAATGCATAAAAATGAACAAACATGATTATTCAACCAGTCACAGGGAGCTGAAGCCACAGCAACAACTCCTATTAGACAGTAAGTCTTCCTTAATTCAATAAGCATGAACTATAGCCTTCCTTCATGCCAGGCACAAGTTCTATCTTAGTGAAATACAAAACCAAAGAAGGAGTGTCATAATCTAAGCCAGAGGTTCTCAACCTTCCTAATATTACATAGTTTCTTGGGTTGTGGTGACACCAAATCGTAAAATTATTTCTTTGTTATTTCAAAACTGTGATTTTGCCTCTGTTATGAATCATGATGTCTGATATGCTGGATATCTGATATGCAATCCCCAAAGGGATTGCAACCCAAAGGTTGAGGATTACTGTTCTAATCAAAGGAAAATGCATTCTTTTAGTTCACAGTAACACACATAGCAGGATCATAGAGATGAGCTACCCCAGACTGTAACCTCAGAAGATGTTAACAGGCTTCACTGCCAGGACATCTGAAACCTGAAGCTTCATAATTAAAGAGCATAAGATCAAGTTCATGGTTATAAGCTCAAGAAAATCATGGAGTAGAGCCAAAATGTCTCTATATCAATGTACATCGGTCCCTGCATTTGTACTGTGTTCTTTTCACTGGAAAATGTGGAAGCTAGTCTTCCAAGTGAAAGTGACAGAGCAAATATTCCTGTCATCCCAATCTCCCACCTAGCATGTTCTGTGCATTTTGAATTTATGACTGAATTTCTATTAGTTCCCCACAGTCTCCACTAGATTAAAGCTGCATCAGAAATTGGTTTTTTTCTACTTTTGCCCCTGAAGAGTGTAATAAAAAAAAACTCAATAAATCGAGCAAATTAGCAATAAGATCTCAAACTTTGGGGCATATGTACAACTGTGCTGTTTGGGAAGAAAACTAAAACTATTGATACCTGAGCTTATCAGATTACATATTAATATTTACAAACTCTAGGATGAAAGCCAATTCTCCATTCTATGTAGAACCAAGTTCACCACCAAGGAAAAACTGTTTCAAGGGTAGAGAATTTCATTGTTTTATTTCCTTTGTAGGTACTATAATTTTTCTGTGAAATACAATATTTCAAAAAGTTGTTTCATAACTTTTTTTCACTCTAGGGTGGGAACCTTTGATAGACCTGAATTGAAAACATTTTTCCTTGAGATTCACTGGTTGCGCTATGGGTCTAAAATTGAACAAATCACCTGCTCTTGATTTATTGTCCCTTGGTTGTATTAAAAGGAATACTAATTCCATGCTCCTGAGCAGCTTTTAAAGGGAAAAAAAGTAGGACCTCACTCACAGAACAGCTTACTATGCACACCAGACTGACAAAATCCATATTTAAGAACCATAGTGACTGAGGAAGGCATTTTATTTGGGGCTATAATGTTGTCAACCCCTGTCTTTACCAATCATATTTTCTAAAGCATCCCCTTCCTTGACCTTGGCTTATAGATCTTTCTACAATTGTTTTTATAGACTTAAATATCAAAACAAAATGAAAGAAGACTTCTATCTCTGGATCCTCCATATCAAATTATCCAGTTTGACATAGGTGGACAAAATGTGTGTACCCTAATGACTTGGTTTTTAATCTCATTTATGCACTCATACCATTCTGAAATGCTTCTAACTGCTGGGATGGACATTTATTGACAAATGGCATCATTCCAACTTCCTGCTCTGAAAGACTCAGGCATCTTCCCCCCAAAGGAAGAAGCTTTGCAAATATTCTATGTCCACCTATGGGAATGCCCCTTTACACTTCTTTCAAGTCCTTATTTTCATTAACACTATCACAGTCCAGCACTTCCTCGAGGCATTTCCTGCATCCACTCTTTCCCTATTCCTAGTTTATATTACCCTTAGAGTTCTTAACAGTTTCTAATCTAATTTATAATGTGAATATTATTGTCACCATTTCTATTGGAAACCTAACATTTCCCATGAGTTTGCTTGAGATTTTCTAGATATAGATTGTATTATCTCTGAGAGGGAAAAACTTTATCTATAATTTTTTTTCAAATTGTTCAAAAACCTGGAAAATG